>NC_045737.1:19705953-19708036 GCF_008692095.1 Etheostoma spectabile | reverse complement strand
GTGTGTGTGTGTGTGTGCGCGCGTTTGTGTGTCCTTGCACTTCCCATGACTCTGAGGCATGAAAGGACACATAGTGTGCTCTCCTGATAGCTCCTCCTCTTTAGTGAGGCAACAAAAGTGCCCATCGTGTTGTTTGGTTAGTTTCGCTGTAACCTCCACATCCACCGCTCCATCACACAGCAGCCAAACACAAACGAACAAACGCTGTCAGGCTGCGAGTCGGTTGCTAAACAACCAAGGTAGGCATCTTTGGAGATTAGCAGTGCTGTCCTAGGTCTTTAGGACCCCTAGCTGTGCCATGGGCTGGCCATGTCCTGCCTGTAGAGAAGTGTGACAGAGAAACCTGACAGCTCTGCTGCCTTGCCCAAGGACACGCTGTCACTGAGGCATAATAAAAGTAGACTGAGTGGTTCCCGGCCGTCAACAACACCACAGCCCCCGCTGGACGATTAGAAAGAGCTTTCCAACAAATAGGCGGCCAACAAAACGCATGTTAAATTAGGCATTTAATTCAACACTTGGTCATAAGGGCAAAGTAATCAGAGGGAAATCATAAAAAGGTATTAAAATGACAAGGAGAAACAGTGTCAGATGAGCCAACAGAAATTACTTATGTGAAGAAACACTGAACACAAACTACAGAGAAAAAAACAACATTTAATGATAAAACTATAATTGGAACTTGATAAGAACAAGACAATGTTGTGAAACAGTGCAACTAAATACCCCAACCTCCAAAGCTGGTTTAAACTCCAAAATAAAAAAAACAAGCTGAATTTGTTGCGGATCTCAGGCTTAAAATTACTCTCTCGCACATCGGAGAGTGAGGCAGGATTTTAGATTTGGGTTTTTACCCCGGATGCCCACTGGGCCAGACAAAAAAACCTGAATCAAATGCATTTCCAGTGCTGTATGAATGCTGACTGTGCAATTATAACCACAAGGTAGAACAACAAAGCAGGCCATAACCATCAAAAATGTCAAATTGAAGCCTGAGTCAGTGGGATGCAAGCTGCACTTTGGGTGAATCAGTCTGTACCTGGTAACCTGTTGGAACTTGTAATCTCCTTAAGTGTGTCACATTACACCGTGACACTCCTCTGGGATGTCAGTCTGTACCTCAGTGTCAGGCACCAACAACTGGGCAATAAAAACATTGTATACGGCACAAGTAAAAAAAATCCCAGTCTTAATATAGTGCTCGTTTTGAAAAACTGAATTTGCAGTTGTTATTTTATGATTTAATTACAAGTGCAAAGCTCTGAGGTATTGCAGGGGGTTAAAGGAGAGCTGCTCTCTCAGCGCTTGTTGAGCAGAGGATAATTATAGGGAGGGTCAACCTCGTCAGAGTCACAGGAATTCACTCTGATTTATTCAAGAGTGAAAGGATTCCTTGTAAGCCTTAAATAAATTTTAATTGCAGCAAGCTGCCTAACACAAGAGACCCCCCCTCTTCCCCCCCTGAACCCTGGTGAGATGGGAACTTTGATTAGATTACAAAAAAAGGATTGATGGAACTATCATTGTGCCACAGGGATCCTCATTCTCACACAAAATACTTCATCTATATTTAAGGGAGTTTTTCTCCAACGCAATACACACACCACTTGCATGAACACTGCAGCATGGCAGTGTACTTATATACCGTAACAAGTCAATTTGCCAAAAAACAACAGTTGTCATAATTCAGCAAATGTTTTATAGATGTAACGGAAATGCCAACGTAATTTTATTGAAAAAATAGTAAATAATGAGTGTAAACTTGTAAGTGTTGTGTTTAAACACAAACTTAAAATTAATAAGAAGACAAAACTTAATTGACACACTTTGGAATGCAAGCCTCCAACATCCTCTGGCAAAACAGCCTCTTGCCCTTATGTCTCACTTGTCAAGTCATGTTGTGGTATTTATTGGTTTGATTCTCCAGATTTGCTCCTGTATTTTATCGTCTTTAAACACTAACACTTGTGCATTGCTGCTTTCATGCATGAATGTGCCTTTGTGTTGTCATTTTATTGATCCTGCTTACTGCTGAAACCATTTAAACCTTTCACTATATTATCTTTATAATATATATATATAT
>NC_045737.1:19692232-19705943 GCF_008692095.1 Etheostoma spectabile | reverse complement strand
ATATATATATATAATAGATATAAATGAAAATAAAATAACAGTGTGTAATTTCTGATGTTTCTGACAAAGGATGAAGTTCATATTTTGGCCAATAATAACACACACATAACCTTGTTTTTAGCAGTTGTAGTTTCTCTCAGGCCAAACTCAACATAATGCATAATTTTCCTGAGATTGTTCCCCGAAGAGTCTAAGATACTAAGTGTGGAACATGGATTGGCAAATAATGTGGTGCCTTCATCTCCATTAGCACTAAAAGTAACTTTTAAAATGTGAAAATGGTATCATTACCCTAAATTGTTTGCAAAATCCAATAAATAGGTTGTAAAGCTTTTTTTATTTTTTATTATTCATTAAATTGCCTACAAATTAAACACATGAGGTTGTTATTGAGCATCTAATCCATGAAGCCTGAAAGGCTGTTTTGAAAATGGCAGAATAAAAAACCACGTTTTCATTTTAGGGTAAAGTCAAAAGCCCTCTCTGGCCTGTAAAAGATTTTAAATGAGCACAAGACAGGTGTCAGCAGTCTGTTAGGAAAGACAAATCTGTCCACGCCATTTGGTACTTTCCCTGCAGTAAGTACAAGTACAGAAGAAAACTGTCTGGGCGGACAGGGAAAAAGATAGAGATGGATGGAGCAAAGAAATAGGGAGGTACATGTTGAAGGGAAATGAATACCTACATATACTTTCTCTTTTTTGTCTTTCGTTCTTTGCTCTGCTTGTAGGGACAGTTAGGGGATCTACTATTGAGAAACGGTATGTAAATGTAAATCTTACTACATAGCTACAAACACTTTCAAAAACAATCTCGTGCACCACCTATACTATCTTGACTATAAGCTAAGCACAGTGAAGGATTAACATAAGGGGTGGAGAGTTTGAAACTTTACGTCTTAAAGAAACGCCCTTTTTTTATGTTCCGACCAGAGATTTAAGACCCCTGCACAAGTTGAAGCCTGCTGCTTGGCGCTCAGGCCCAGAGGAGAGAAGTTGGCCGATAATTGAGCCTGAAGGAATGGAGGGTGGGAGTCACGTTCCCATAATGAGTCCAAAACTAAACTCCTGCTAATTCTCCTCCCTTTTCAACTGTCTCCTGCCGCCGACAGGTACAAAATCTTAAGTATAGTCATTTGGTGTTTCCTGCTTTTTCCACAAGAAAAGATCATCATAAAGCCCAGGCAAGTAGCATAAAATATTGGGTTTGGAATTCAGATTTAGATTTAAATGTAATCTATGTTTAGCTGCCTTTGGCATATACAGCCCAGCCCTATAGAAGCAGTATAGTTGAGAAAAGAACAACAACTTCATTTAACTTATTAGGCTAATTGCATCACTCCGCTAAAAAACTAAAACCTAAAAAACACCACCAACATGTAACCTATACAGTATACAAAATAAAATAAATATGCAAATCTAAACTCCATGGATGATCCTCACCAGTGATAAGATGAAATGTAAGGGAAAACAGTATCAAATATTTTTTAAATATTAATTTTACTGTAATACAACTAGGAAAGAAATGAACAGTTACATTTTAGCCTTAACTGAGGCTAATCATGATATAGCTCTCTTACAATCATTTATTTGAGAAAAACAAAAGGGGACAATACATATTAATGAACATTTTCACAAATTTAAATATGCCAGATTGTAGCCTTAGGCTAATTTCCATCTGCAGCTCTCTTGGCTGTGTATAGTTTCACATCTAGACTGTATTGAAGACTCTATACAGAACAGAGAAGAGTTTTGAAGTGAATTTAAAAATGTAATGGAGCAATAGTGGTTTAGGTTGCTGGTGTTAAAGTCAAGTCCAATACATCAAAGTAATCCAGCATGGCTAGAAAAGTCTTCTGGATCCCAGTCATTTTACCCAAAGGAGTGAAAGGTCATTAGTCAAACAGCCACGTGGGAGTCAACTTTTCCAACCTATTTCTCTCTGTATGATAGACAAGGCATTCAATTTAATGAGGAAAACTCAAATTGAATCCGTGACCTTTGCTGGTAGAGGTGGGATGATCTCAGTGGCAATGGCCCTTGAGGCTGTGCTGGTGTCGGCTGAGTGATCTGAGCCTGTCAAAGGTCTTGAGTCAGCTTCTTGTGGTTCTTCAGCAGTTTCTCTCAACAGATAGATCATTCTGCAGCAGCAGTGGCTCTGTACTGCAGGGTCACAACCTGCGCTGGACAGGACAGACCCTGCAGGCTCTTAGGAACTTAGAGACAAAGACCTTCTGCATCTGAACATTTTCTCTCGCTTTGTCTGTTTCTCTATTTCCCCTTTATTTATTTCATGTGGATTTAAATGCTGGTCTACAAACACCTTCTTTGCTAAGGACTTCCACACTGAAATTAACTATATTTGAAATATTAAGCAGTAGGTCAGATAACAGAATCATGTGCATAAGAAAATATGGAAAATATTATATTTTACAGATCATAAGGTGATATTTATGAATTAAATTTTTTACTAACTAACAATCCAAAGACACAACGCTTAAGGTTTTAAGGTTTATGTATTACTTAATTTATCTGGAGTTTTGTATATTCCACATATATTTAACATGATTAAGTTCATAATATTTATAAATCCACAGATCAGTAAGAACCATGATGAGTAAAACAAATTATTCCAAAATTTGTCAAAGTTTTAGATGCATTAGTATTGATAAATTAGGGTCAATTGCACACATTCAAGTACTGGAGTGAAATGATCATCTGACAAACCCCTTTTAGAAAATATAAGTCCATACTGGGCAGATTTTTACTCTGTTGAATGCTGGGCATTTGCAGAGAAAAGGTTACGTTTGGCAGAAGTTCGGGCTCAAGTTGCAAAGCCCTCCTGATGAGATGCTCAAGAACGCACCAGCAGAAGAAAAGAGGAAACCAAGAGGAAGAGCAAACCACAGGCGTCTCTGTGGAAAGCCTTAACCTGCCTATGGCTTGATCCCCTCCACAAAGGAGAGCTTTGATGGGCTGATGCGTCAGCTTGTAATGAATATCACCAAAACATCTTCACACCTCCTACACACCGCTGAAATGACACAATGACTATGTCAACAGATGCTCTGTTGTTAAAAGGAAAGCCTGAACTAAGTGTGTCGTTCTTCACACATACCCGGGACATGATCACTCTCATAGATACACAAGCCTCTGTCTGTGCTGCTCTGAACCCATTTATACCAGATTTCTTCAGTTGAAATATGTTGACGCTGCCTGCCTTGCTGCCGGCTTGTCTTGCTGTAATTGCAGATGATGCATTAATTCACCTCACTTTGGACTTAGATGCGATCATCCTCCCCTTGCTTCCTTTTCTGCTCACGTGAGGCTTCTTAATGGTCGTGGTATTTTTCAACCATCAGCACGAGTGCTGCTACTCATTATCCCAGGCAGCTGTTATCGCACGGATAACCTCAGATCTCAGTGACCTGTCAGAGAGGGCAGATTCTTTACTTGAGATCTTTATTGACACTGAGCATGTGCAGACAACAGCCAGGTCACCCTCCTCCACCGACACTTTTGACTCTCATAGGGCCTTTACAAAGCTCATACGGTCACTGTGGATGCCACTGTGGACATTGTCTTTCTGCTCTTTTCTGTTAGCCACTACCTTTATTTTTTCTAGATATAGCAGATATTGTCCTCCACAAGTAAAAAGGAGGATTTCACGCATCTGTATTTCCACATTCAACAAAGCAATACATTAGAATACTGAGAGAATTATCTTTGTCCAAATTGTTAAAAATGTATTACAAGAAGCACTGTAACACTTCCTGAGACTGTCCTTTGCCTGAAAAATGCCCCCATACGTTGTTTGTTCAAGCAACCCTTCCAACTTATGTTTACGTTTATAGTGGTGGCACTATAGTATAGTAGCTGTAGTAATTATGACGGGAGCAAAGCAGGAAGTAAGGTGACAAAGTATAAAAGTGTGAAATTCCTTGTGAGGATGTAGGTAGGAGTGGTAGTTTTGTTTTTATTTTGTCATATTCTGCGTCACATGCGTAACCGGAAGTGAAGTGACGTAACAGGTCTACTGATTTAAACCCAAACTTTTTTTAACGTTAGCCAAGAAGTTTTTATACACAACATGAGAAGACTGCAACCCATTCAAAAGGTTAACGACGTGTTTAAAACTGCAATTTGTCAGAAAATTGTCCAGTGGGTCATATTTTCTGCCACCTCTAGGGACACTAATTTATGAAACACTCCTATGTGTCGTATTAGAGGGTACATATAAACAACCTTTATACAGTAGTTGTATGGTTTAAAGGACTTGTTGTAGCCTACTTACAGGTGAGTATACTTAAAACAAAGTGATTGATGGATGTTCTCACAGCGCCTAAAACCTCCTCCCCATACTCCTTTATATTGTCATTCGTGTGTGCTGGTACCCAACTTATTATTCTTTCTGGACTACATACACTACATGTTGAATAAATTATGTTTCAAGTTAACCCAGCCTTTAGGTATATAATGTAATTACAAAATCCTGGATTCCAATCTGGTGTGGGACATTCAATGCCTGTCATCAATTTGGATCTTTCCCATCTTTCCTTGTCAAACAAAGAAAAAACACACATAATGCAATGATAAATTCTGGGAATGCACATCTTATCCTCACGTCTTGTCTTTTTTGCTGGTTGGATTAGAAGGACCTTAGGCTACCCCTTCTTTTAACAAAAGAAACTTGTTCCGTGAGAGGCACAATTAAAGAGTGGGAGGCAGGAAGATTACACACACAGGCATTTATAGGCACCTCCAAATGACTCAAGAGCAGACTATTCACCAGCTGGTAAAATGATCCACCATTGTCACGAAACATTCGTAGCCAATCTTTTTGCTGTAATGCATACACCTCTCCCTCTTCCGCTAGGTTACCTCTGCGGGGGTTATATAAAGTCAAGGGGAGATTTAAAATAGTTTTGACATTCAGGCAAAGGGAAAAAAAGTGTTCAGTCTGTCTGCTGTCAGAATAGATGAAGCCACAACAGTCTTCAAAAGTGAGGAACATCAAGAACAGTAGATTAGTGCGAAGGAATTGGGTAATAACTTTAACACATGACATCTTACCACTTTCCATCACGTATGCAACTTCAAAGGGAGAAATATGGTATTTATTGACGTGCCAGTAATTCAGTTCTCCTCTAAAGAAGGTCAGATTTCATTGGACAGGGCAGGGAGAATAAAAACCAGATGACACGAGGCCTGGGCCCCAGCTCTGGCTGAGTTTTCACTTTAGGCCTGCAGGTTGCCGGGTCGAATCCTGATGGGGGAGAGCCCAATCCTCCCTGGGCCATGGGGACATAGAGAAAAAAACAACAACCCACCAACCTCTGGACCAGTGCTTCCCAACCTTTTTCTGTCTGACGTGCCCCTACATTGCTATCACATGAGCTCAAGTAAACCTTTAGTTTTTGGAGTGACAGAAGCTGGATGCCTCAACCCAATATTACTTTTAGCTACAGTAACTAGTTAAAAGCATAGACATTTGATAAAGTTTTATCTCACTCTTTAAACAATATATCCATTACTGTTAACTAAACCTAGTGACTTCTCTGCTCACTTGCTAACTAGTTGTTGTGCGTTCAGTTGGAAAATGTGGCAAACTTATGTGTAACAACTGAAACTGGACGATAATGTGGAGCATTCTGATTATTGAGACAGTAAATGTACTAAAGATCAGCATCACACCAAATTGTAATTCTATATAGATGTTTTTTTTATTTTTTTACTTAACACAAATAAATATTATATTCATTTTTTCTATGATCAAAGACTTTTTTCAGTTTTTTAGTTTTTTTTAGTTGAGCTACTTCACAATCCTCTGAGTGTATTAGTCATATTCTAACACCTTCAAACTATACTGCTCAAGCTTGGGTTTAAATCTTTTTCTCAAGCACTACAACATATCAAGGCTATCATGGAATGTGATTATTTTTAGCATTGCTTAGCCCTATTATACCATAAAAAGGGAACTGATTTTCTGCTGCATGTGTACTTGGTCCCACAAGCACCGTTATTCCATATTTACACAAAAGAATCCCAGCTTCTAACACATGACATGCAACATGTGACTGCAGAAAGGAGGGCAACAAGCTTGTGTGAGCCATCCGTCCCATCTCAATCTGAAAACGCCAAAGGGATTTCCACAAAGCAAACACTGGTTAGCCTCGCTATTTAGTGTGGATAGCCACCGCAGCCAAAAAGTTCTCTTCCAGAAAATAGCTCAGTCTGCCCCTGATAGGGCACCACTGTGTGTGTGTGTGTGTGTGTGTGTGTGTGTGTGTGTGTGTGTGTGTGTGTGTTTTGTCCTCATGATTCTGACTTGGCCCAGAAAGCTGAAGCATTGAATAATTTGCTGGCAGAGATCCAAACTGGATGTGGTTTGACTCTTTGCTTTAGATTTTCTCCCAAAGGGGGGGGGGGGGAGGTGGTTTGACTATCAGTTACAGTGGCTGGAACCCTGCAATCTGAGATCCTCTCTGATTCATCCATGCTATGCCTGCATGCTTGACTGATATTATGTTCTCTTGCAATAAACACCACAACAATGAAAAAATACCTTCGCATATCTGTTATTATCATTTCGCTGGCTGCTATTAGTTGTTTTGTATTGTTAATGGAATCTATGATCAGCTGCAAAATATTAAGAATAACAGACATCAAGAGCGCAGAATTTAAATAAAGGCAAGGGCAGTTTCTTCCACATTGTAAAAGATACATTTGCTCTGTAAGAATAGAAATCCTTTATTGTAATTATACACAAGTGCAGTATCTGTGCAACGAGATTGAAGACTTTTTATAACTAACTTCTAACTTCATATACAGCTGGTTGTAATGTACTTTGCATTTCATGCAGATGACATGATGTCATGTGAACATGTTTCCAATGCAGTTTTGATGGACACTGATAGTGGAGCAATTTCTAGCAACCCAAAACATCTGGACTGTCAGATTTATCCTTCAGAACCAAGCAGAAATGGTTTGTACATACTCACTATTTTGAAGCTATGCTCAAAAAACAGATTAAAAAAAACATTGTTAAAAAGGTAGAGACGCCATGTTTCCACCAACATCAAATGAAATGCAGCCACGAGACATGCTGCAATTTGAGTGATGGACTTTTAGGAGGACTCAAAAGAAAGTAGGAAATGTTCAGTATCCATGCACAAACAAATCTTTAACAACAAATCTAGGATGTAAGGATGTAAAAAAAAGTCATCACTGTCACTGCCAAAAATCAGTATCTTTTAGCAGAAGAGCTCCGCTCCCTGTAGACAGAGAGCACCGTCCTCATCTCAGTTGTGACACACATTATGTTACATTCTTGATAAACCAATTAAAACACAGTTAAAGTTGCAGAAACAATCATAATCTGATAACTCAGTTGTAAATAAGAGGCTTCTGAGCAATTAATCTTATAAACAGCACTTGTATTGGCTAATCTGAACGTAACAGCTTAGACCAGCAACAGACTAAACGCACTATTGAACTGAAGACAGAATCAGTGCTGAACATTAGGCCATGTGTTCTTACTGAAGTGGTGATGCGACCACTTATAGGGGAAACATTAATGAGCTACATGGTCAGAGACTATGACTCTTTGAACTGAACAACAAGAACCTTCCCAGCTGAGTGGAAATTAAATAACTGAGAAATGTAGGAAATGACTGAACAAAGTTTGATACGCAAAAAATACATTAAAAAATGTTCAAAAACTAACTGTAATGAACATCATGTAATATATACCTAACAGCATAGGATCATCATTACAGTACTGAGCTGACCGGCATCCAAACTCTGTAAAAAAGTGGTAGGCTGCAGATTAAAGTTGTAATCTGTTTTCAGTACATTTTACAAAATGTTGAGTTTATGACATAAAGCTTTACATAGGCACAGGGAAGGACATACAATATATCACATTTGAGCTGAACAACTCTTTATAGCTCATATTAGCTAAGCACCTTCTTATATGATGGATGAAATAAATAAATATCATATATGTTATCAATGGACCTACCTCAAAAAAAAAAAAAAAACACAAGTTAATATGTGCCAGTTTGCCACAATTTACACTCAACAGTGCTTTCATCAACTAATATTAATCACTCATGAATTTCATCAACTAATTATATATACTATAATGCATATTGAATGCTGTTTTCTGTGTTGGCTGCTTTTGTTGTTGATTGTTTTTTTCTACTTCTTTTTCACCATTTTAAGACAAGAAACAACAAATAACTGAAATAATGCTAAACATGTTATAGTTGTATAAGATGATGTGTTGACATTTCTCTGGGTGTATTTTCAAATAGATACAATTTCTACTTTTTTTTTAAATTTAACATCTGTGATTTACTTTATTGTGATGATGTGAAATCCTGCAGCCATGTACTTGGAAATGTTTCGTGCAAGCAGCCACATTTACTCTGCTCATTGAAGAGGGAGTAACCCCCAAAGAAATGTCAGTATCTGCTCTGTGAAACAGTCATTCATGAGACATTCTTTAATTCTTCATTGGACAAATTGATATGCAGCGAATAAAAGAAAGTCTTGCCTGCACACATTACACAGAGCTTCCCGTTAGTGTACGGGCCTCTCATTGTGCAGCTCAGCCATCTGTCTCTCAGCAGTAGGTCCTTGTTACCTGTTGTACTCTTTCTTACCCAGCTCATTCACCAATCCAATCTCAGTGCCAGCAGTCCCTTTCACCATCTCGTTAAGTAAAGAGTTCTCAAAGAAAAATTCTCAAAGAATGTGGATCCAAGTGTCTTGGATTTTGACAAAAACTAGAACAGAGGAGCCTTTCTCTGCTGCTTTTTTAAAGCAAACGTTATTAAAACTTACAACATTTCTGTTTTTACTAGGATTATTTGATCACTATGAAGTTAAATAAATGGAGAAACTGAATTTTTCAAACCCTCTAAGATTTCAAACGTAAGCCACACCACTGTCAGAGCCTTTGGCGATGGGCGATGTGGACATTCAATGTGGTACAGATGCTTCTCCTTAGAGAATGGGAGGGGGTTTGCCCATGGCCCCCATTCAGATTAGATGTGAAGTTTACGTTGCACCAGTCTGCAACAGTCTTAGAAGTCAGTTGGATGTCCAGACCCGAACCATATGGAGTTAGTTAGAGGCAGAGCAATGAGCCTCGGGCCCTTTCTGTCTCTGTACGGGACCAGCAGTGAGCGGTCGCCTCAGTGAGACATTTTCCAATAGCTGCAGGCAGCATAAAGCTTTAAAGATTACAGTCAAAGTTTATGTTTCTTAGACGTGGGAACAAAAAACTGGCATCTAATAATGATGAAAGGATTCCTGAGAAAGTGCTTTACCAGAAAGGCAGCATGTTGGCCCAATGGTTAGCACTGTGTCCTCACAACAGGAAGGTTCTGGGTTCTAATCAAATCAAATCAATCCTTTCTGTGCGGCGTTTGTATGTTCTCCCCATGTTTGCGTGGGTGTGCTCCGGTTTCCCCCACCATCAAAAAACATGTACTAGGTTCTCCAGTCAGTGCCCTTGATCAATAGACGGGGTAAACTCTGCCAGCAATTTGATTTCACCCAGCAGCTCAGTCTGGAAACCTGCATGTTTATTTCTCCTGCTTCAGTTCACAATTTTGCAGGAACCAACCACAAACTGGCTTATCTACCTGGCAAGCTAATGGCGGGTTTAACACGATGACAATAGAGAAGCGACCAAGCAGCTTCTTGTTTACATTCAACACAGCGGTCACCAAAAACCACCAAAGCAGAGCAACCCAACTATCCAATTGCGTACAGAATCATTTGAACTATGCCCCTTTGGAAGAGCCTCTTGTGCAGAGAAAATACAGACCAGACTCCCCAAACCAATGGTCAATCTTAAATCTCTTAAGATAGCCAGACTACTTGATCAAGGCAATGACTCAGATCTGGAGTTGGTCCCTGGTTGCTGTAAAAGACAGCCCACTACTCCCCTGACGGATGGGTTAAATGCAGAGAATGAAGTTCATGTATGTGTATGTGACAATAAAGTACCTTAACCTACAAAAGTATTAATGTACGAGGAAACTGGGATGAAAGGTAATATTTAGTTTTTTAATTTGGTGGCTGTTTGTCATTTCTAAGCATGTTGTTTTTATTAAGTTTAAAGTATGGACATTCATATTGACAAAACTGCATTCACACCCTTTTTTTTAGGTGGCTTTGTCCACTTGATCAAATCCTTAATCAACATTTTTCTTTGCTTAGAGCTGATTTACCTTTTAGTGAGTCTAATAAACATCTTACTTAAAAACTGAGCAGCTGTTTGTGTGTGACGTTCTTTCTAATGACCCTTAGTTAACTTTGCACCTAATGCCGTCATTATCATTGAATAACAGGAAGTTAATTTTGCTGTTCCTAAACTACCCAACCTGTTTTGACCAATGACCTTTCAGAATAAGGGGTCAGGGCCAATTATAAGCAAGCTGCGAATAGTGCTTTAGTGAGTCCAGATGTTGTTAGCCTCCATTAGTTAAACTCACTGCAGTTAATGGCCACAACAAACTGGAACACAGTCAGTCAGTGAACACCAAGAAAAACATTGTCTGGCTGGAGTATTATATCATGTTTCATCTACTGGTTTTAAATTAGTTTCTTACATACAATGCAATGTTGTTAAAGCAGCTTTAAATTACACATGATTTTGTTAAATCATTGCTTCTGACAGTTGGCTTTGGTAAGTATTCTGTCCCAGAGCGCAGTTTCCACTTTAAAGTGACCATTTGGTTTGGATTGTCTGAACTCAATCTTCATATGATACTCACATACAATATGTAAATTAAAAATGTTAAATGTCTCTAATAATTTTGAATGCATCTTTTCACAGAATGTGGACTTTGGACCTTCCTTCTGAAACAAATGGAGATTGATTCATAGTCAGAATGGAGAAATGATTACAGTCATCTGTCTCTTGAAACTACACTATTACTTTTTTGTAAATTCAATATTCACTTTGCTTTAAACTTGTTTTTTGGTCTTCACCAACTCCAGTGGGTAATGAGTAGCTGGAAACGGGTCTGACGAGAGCAGAGTGTGAACCAAAAGCATTTGGCCAGAAAACCTGAAAAATTATCTGAAAGATGCAACAAAAACACTCTGTAGAGCTGAAGGGAACTGCAGAGTCTGGCGAGAACTGTTTGTAGGATTGTTGTTACGAGCAACCCCTTTCTAAAATATTGATTAGTGCAGCTTTACTTGTGAGTATTGTATCAAAACAGATGTGAAAAATCTGATCCATCCTTTAAAAAGAATCCGCTATGCCACCCCTGTGTAAAAGTGAGACTATTTCAATGTACAGGGTGGGTTGTTGTAGGTTGATGGGTGTAAGAGTTTGGTGAGAGAATACTTCACTCTGTCAAAACACCTTCTTTCCAGCTTAACAGGAAGACAAATGAGAACACAGCACAGTTTGTCTTGTTCCTGTCTAAACAAACATTACAGTTTCAAGTTTGTATATTTTAACATTGAAAAGGAGACACTGCTGCAGACACATTAATTCTGGGCTATACAGTTGACATTTTAGTCATCATTTGGAATGGCACATTGAGACTCATTTCACATTGACACAGTACGTCGTGTGATGCAGGGTGTCTGGATATAGTCAAGACACAAGCTAGAGATGTACTCAGGGTGCAGAGTTTATAATTTCTCTCATTGCATAATCGAGAAATCCCCAGATGTTTAATAGAAAGATTAAACTAAAAACACTGACACATTCTATGCTTACCATGCATGAGACTCATTTCTCCTGAGCTGGTTCTAGGGTTTGGGGTTTTAGAGGGTAGGCCATGACTATGTGCACTTTTGTTTGTTTACTGTGGTTTGCCAGTCATAAAAATAAAGTCAGCTGAAGGAATCTCTCTTGCTCGTGTTCTCTCTCTCACTTTATTTTCTCTCGCTCTCACACATTCTCTTGGCTGGCTGTTAAACCCCCCGAGCCATTTGGGCCGTTACACCCACCCTTGGCCAGATTTGAAATTAATTGCTGACTAAAAAAAGCACCTAGCAACTCCTTCACTGCATAGCAAAAACAGATCAACAGGTTGTCACTTGTGATATAAGGCGGGTAACCTCCACTGAATTATAAGAGCTGACACTAGTAAATCCTGAAACGCATTTACATGACATCACTGAGTATGCCAGAGGCATAGCATTGACAACAATAAGCAGCATAATATACAGTGTACATGCTGAGACTACAGACTTTGATACCGCATCACAGAGATTATCCACATGATTATCATTTCCTTTCATTTTTGGCAACATGTTTTGTGCAAATGCTACATTTACGTGAGTTATCATAATTGCCACTTTCTGACTTGGATTACAGGTATCTACATAAGAGTGACATGACACTGTCATAATTGTGTCATAAACATTATAAACAAGTCATAAACGTTTGTGAAGTAACGCTTCTTTTAGCAAGTGTCATTTGGTTTTGTCATGACAAGTTATGGTTAGGGTTCATGTGTCATGTCACTCTTATGTAGATCCCTTCAAGTAAAGTGTTACCTTTACTTAAAATATGGTTCATGTCCACATCCAAGGTAACAGCTAGGAATTTAATTTTCTTATCTATCAAGTACAGAAATATTGTGCAAAAATACACCATCCTCTAAAATTATTTAACTTAAATTAGTAGTACAGCCTACTGTGTATTAGAAAAAAACTTTTAGATGACAAGATTGGCCTAATGACTTGAATGCTTACAATTCTTGAAATAAAGGAGTCTTGCAAGCTACCTTTAATCTCTGACCTGAATGAGTGCTAATTCATTTTTGCACTGCATTTACTGGAAAACCGTAATATGTATTTCAGTTCTAGTTACTATACGCCTTTTTTTTATCCATACAGTTATGCATTACTGCTGATGCTAATACACATAAAGATATATATATAAATATAGTTCTAGACAATAGAATTCAATTTCAGATTTTTTAAGCATTTAGTGTAAGAAAGTCATTCAGCATTGATAACGTCATCAACATGCCATGTCTCCTGCAGTCTACTGAGTGCACAGGAATGCTCACAGTAGGAAATTGAAAATTTACTCGCAATAGTCGGTGCGGCGGAAATTAAAATAATGAAGTCAAGCTTTCAGAGGCCCGGATTCCAAACCTCAAGGAGTTTGGTCTGAGACTTTTTTAATAACCTGCATCTTTGTCAGAGGGACGCTTATGAAGTGCAGCTGGCAAACAATCCCTGAGGAAAAACATGTTTGAAATGGACCACGACAACCCTTTCAGTTACCGTTCTGTTTTTTGACCACATTTTGGCTTTTCAATAGGCTCAGTTTTCTTTGTACGATGCAATATATGTGGCAAATCGTTCTGCTGTTTGTATAACTTCTGTGTTGGTTTTGATAAACAATATGTACCACATTTCTAGATGTATAAAAAACTGTCTTAGTCACCGATTCAAACGCCACAGGAGAGTCAAGTTCAGTCTTTGTTCTGAACTCAGCTCCATAAATGCTGAAAGCAGAAATTCCTTCTGTGATTTTGTGCCTCTAATTTTCACTCAAAAGACAACATGCATGTCATAACAGTCTTTCTATATCTTTCCATCTCTGGCTGGTGCTATCTTCCACTTCTGACAAAGAATGTCTGCTGCTGTGTCAGGGTGTGCAGGCTGAGGCTTCATGAGCGAGCAAACAAGCAGAAAAATGAGCTGACATGAAACAG
>NC_045737.1:19691557-19692222 GCF_008692095.1 Etheostoma spectabile | reverse complement strand
CAACCGCCTCAGGTCTCAGATTATTCTTGGGTTTACAAATGGAAAATAAAATATCAGCTAAGTTTTTTTTTTTTTTCAGAAATATGATGGGGGTGGGGGTCATCTCATCTAAACTACTGAGGCTACACAGTATGTCTAATACACGATTCTTTAAAAAAAATCATATCTTAGGTCTACATTACAAACTCTGAAATCAGATAGTCCCACCAGTATGGTGTGATTTTAGAATCTTAAGGTAGAGCACACAGTTGCATGGTCCTATAAAGCATGGTTATGTAAAGCATACTAAAGATTTGTCTGCAGAATGAAGTTGCGCACAAAACTAAATGGGCTTTGCCCCGCTCACAGAGAGACAGTTTGCACGTACTCAGAAACACCAGCCGTCACACTTGCTTTCTGATCTCTCTCAAACTTTTATCAATAAGAATGATTGAAGACCTCGCTGTAGTTTTTTTCTCCCTAGCTGCCACGATTCAGACGTTATATGTTGTACATCTAATTGTAACAAAAGCGCAAACAAGTGCATGTCTTACAGGGATGGCATTTGGACCCTTAGGCCTTAGTTGACCCATCGCTGCTTGTGTATTCATTAAAACAGTTTTAGCAGCTTGAAGGCCTGAATGTTTCTCTTGATAGTTCAGGGTAGCACCCAGGAAGAAGGACTA
>NC_045737.1:19690878-19691547 GCF_008692095.1 Etheostoma spectabile | reverse complement strand
TATCATGGGGGAAGATTTTATCTATAGCTCCATTCATAGTGAAATATTTCTGTCCATTTGGTGGAGGACTGCTCTCTCAGTGGGCTGCGCCAGAAGATAAGAGAGATGACTAAGGGGAGGAGACAAGCTAATAGCAGGGAGATTTCCCATGGCTGGCCAAACCACTAGCAGCTGGCCATCTGCAAAAACACTACAAAGCACGAAAACATGACATTCCCAACAAGCTACGGCCATCATTAGGATCAGATTCACAATTTAACTTTTAGCATTGTTTTGAAATTATGGCTTTGGGCTGCACAGAACAGCATGTAGCATTGTTAGTAGTTTTTTTTTAACCCTGATAATAATCATTAGAGCTTGTGTGATACACAATAAAAGAAAAACGTTTTGCCCGGGAACAAAGTACTATTCTAATCCATCCATGCACCATGGCATATGACTGCAGGTGACTTTCTGACTCATTGGAGCAACACAAAAATAGATCTACCCTGCTTACTTATTAATCGTAACTTTGTAATTAGCTTGTTCTCCCAAAACATGCTATAGTTACACATCAAAGTCCTCCACAAAATCTAAACATGCATTTAGAATTAAAATACTGATTAGAGTGAGATTTAGTGTGAACAAAGAAATCAGGCACACACACACACACACACACACACACACACA
>NC_045737.1:19658027-19690868 GCF_008692095.1 Etheostoma spectabile | reverse complement strand
ACACACACACACACACACACTCTCTCATGGACCCATCCAAAGCCACCGCCGGAAAGCTTGTGGTCTGCAAGAGAAAAAATGTCCATAAACACGAATGTGGGTTTGCCTTGGCTAAAGCATGTTGCTGTCTCTCTCTTCAATGGGAGTGTAAATCTTTTCTGCCTGGTGTGCTGTAAATCTGTGTGCAGCCTTTAGCAGTGCTCCATGCCAACATACACGCAATGACTTTGCGGTGCACAATCGTCTCGATGTTTCCCGTCTCTGTCAGTGTTGAGGCCCTGGGCCAACACAGAGACGGAATATAGAGTCATGCGCCAGTCACTCTAATGGCCCCGACTATTTCCTGTGGCACGGCACAGAGCAATGGGATTGGCCTTCACTCCACCCTTCAGTATGAGAATTTCTTTTCTGTGTTGCATCAGGCTTCACTTGAGCAGGTTGGTGTAGATCTTTCCACTGTTTTCCCTTAAATCTGCTCTATTCTCTGTGCAGTTTCACCTCTTCCCTGCCTGCTGCCTGTCTAACTTCCTGTCTTTCTCTGCCTGTCTGAGATGACTCAAATATTTCTGCTTCATAACATAAATTCTAAGTGGAATTGAAGCTGCGGTTAATCAGCGGTGTATCGTTTCTGTAACCAGTGTTAATTTTGTGGGGGAAATCTAAACCACAGCAAGGTCCGCTTGTAAAATAAATAAATATTAAGACCGACAAGGTTCTGAGACTTTTTCAGCCAAAGAAACCAAAAAAGAAATCTAAACCGGAATGAAGAAAACATACGTCTACTCTGGTTATGTGGGGACACCACCAGAGACTGTGACCTATGTGGGTTTCTGACCAGCAGTTAAAGGCACAAGCTGAGATCCCAAAAAGTGCAGTTCAAAAACAGATTTCACACGAACCACTCACATGACACACTTAACTGAACTGTTCCACCTGTATCGATCTCTATTTATACAAGACTGCAGTCACAACTCGTGGGTGTCACTGTCACACGTGACTGCTAAACCAGCAACCATACACAGGAATACATGACACAAAATCTGTTTCTGTTGCCACTCGGTCTCTTTGTCAGTCTTCTTATAAGACTAGTTAGGTAGTATGTAAACTTTTCAAAATATTGTTTAAACGTCACCGACATTGAACACCATAAGACATTTGCCATAGTTGAGCAGTGTCCATCACTAAAGCGCAGATCAGGAGGGTCCTAAATCCAGATCCGACAGAAGTAAAAGAAACAACACAGGTCAGTGGCCAGCAGATCAGACTGTGATTGTACTGGGCAGTTTTCAGATGAATGTGTGAATATGACGGGTTAGCGTTCTCAATTGACTTGCCTTCATGTGACCACATGTACTGTGTGTTGTCCTGTGCTTTTTGTGTTTTGTGTTTCTTGTATTGTATTCTTATTTTCTCTTTCTCATCCTGTATCGGATGCTGGTAACTTTAATTTCCTTGTGGGAGTCACCCCAAAGGGATTAATAAAGCTAAGTCTAAATCTAAGTCTACCTGGATAAATAAAGGTTACATTTTTGCCTTCTTACTGTGGATTGTGTGTGTATGAAAGAGAGAGCCCCCACACACCCTTAGGAACTAAATGATTACGTGTTGCACTGCAATAGGTAGCCAATTGCACATGGTTAAAAATGTTTCTTGTGCTCACAAACCTCCAGGGTGCCCTGCAGCAAAGCCTTTTCTCCCTTTATGAGCCAGCGTTGGATAATTATCTATCTTTTACAGTATAGTTTCCAGTTAAGAGTGCTTCACAAACAAAGAGCTTTACGGGGATCTGGAGCACTGCTACGCCTCTTCAGTGTTGCTTGCATTCAAGGTGCATAAAGAGAGGTAGTTTGCTTTGGCTGGTGTTGAGCAGAGCTCAGTCAAGCAGGGATTTGAAAGGAGATGAGAAGGTTGTGGTCACTTTGTTTGATTAGGCTTAATTCCTCCTAGTCCCACTAACACGCTTTCCTTTGTTGATTAACTGTGATTGACAAAGAGCACACAAAAGCACCTTGTTGGATAATAGTGACTACTGAGTGAAGGCATTTACATGATTTGAATCCACATCAGGCTGCATACGTTGGCTCAAACTTGAGGCTTCACTAAAATACACATGCTCCAAATTATAACCAGCTTCTGAACGGCTGCAAAACCCACACACACAAAAACATTACTGCATGAATGAAAAGCTAAATAAAGCAACAAAAGGTGTTATCTAACAGGGGTTAAGATTACGTTAGCAAAGGTTTAGGAAGTTAAATGTGTCTCTGTGCCCTTTGCTCTTCTCCTTGAGGTTTTGTTTGTTTAACAGCATTACATCCTGGAAGCGCTTTGAGGTGCAAAAGCCTGGAGCCGGGTGTCAGGAAGATGTTCCTCGTCCTACAACCAGAAGGAGGCATTTGTTGCGAAGGTTTTGGTTTCTAACACCAAGAGGAGCTGGAAGATAGAGTTTTTATTTATTCCTAAAAGAATCAACTGAATATTAATACCTGACACTTTTTTATAATCAGGAAATCCTTTAAGTCATTTATCTTTTATAAGATTCAGGTAAGAATAATGGCTTTTTTGTTTAAGATCCATGTACAAGACTGCTTGTCTGATAAAACAAGTTATTTGAAGACATCTCATTGGACTGTTAGAAATTGAAACAAATAATGAAAATACTTACCTATTCATTTTCTGTGAATTAAATAATATAAAACTTGACTATTCACTTATTCTTCAGCTGCAGACACGCAGGAAAGCAAACACATTTAGAAGATAAGAATAGTTTTGTGTTGGAAGTTTGTACATTGTTTTCATGAGGCAAAACAGCCAAAGAAAACACATCTTCCAAACGCCAGAAAACCGTCTGATCATAACACAAATGTCTCCATGTAGAGATTGCTTTTTAGTGGTTAGTGGGAAGATGTGATGACAAAATAATGAACCCACGCGAAAAAGCTTGGTAATTTCACTTTTGGTAAACACTGAGGTTGGACAAACCAGTGCTGGTAAAGTGGGGCTTACAAAGGAGGAGGTCTGCAACAAACTGAGGGCAGTTCTGTCAAACTCTGTTCCACTTCTTCTCCATCTCATAATTCAAACTGAGCCCTGACAGACAAAGATCAACATGAGTTTCACCATAGCCAAAAGCTGGCTGCACACCTCATCTCTCAACAAACGCAGCATGTCTCCACTTTACGACAACCAACAGAGAGAAGAACTGAGCAGAACCGCTGAGAGCAGCCAGCTGGCCCATTTACACACAAATTTAGAATTTAAAAATGTCATTTATCTATTAGAAATATTGCCCTCATTAGCGTAAGTTTAGCATCATCTGGTGCTAAATAGTCTGGATCCAGTGACAGAGGGGGTTTCCAAGCTGTCTGAGCAACTCCTGCACTTCTTTTCCCGACAAGCAGCATGCAACTAAAGGAATCAAATATGTTATTATATTAGGGCCGCAACTGATGATCATTTTGATTAACGTTTAATCTGATCCAATTTTTTTTTGATTAATTGACTAATCGCTGGGTCTTTATAATGTCAGAAAAGTGATGTCCATCACAAATTTAGTTCTCAAGGTGAGGTAATGTCTTTAAATTGTTTATGTCCAAAACAAAACATAGTCAATTTATTATTACATAAAGAAAAGTAGCAATTCCCCATATCAGAAAACCTGGAACCAGAGCATGGAAACACATTATTTAAAACAACATAATAGTTCAATCAAGTAATCAATGCATTGACTAATCGTCTCAGCTCTAGTGTTAGAAGAAAAGGGAAATTGTGACTTTGCAATGCCACACAAATGGTAAAGATAAAATAAAACTGCAGGAATGGAAATTTAATTTGCAAAAGTTTTGTAAGGCAAGACGTCGCCAATTCAACTTGAAAATCACTCAATAAAAATATATATGGCATCAATGAAAATGATGCCATGTGTATAGGAAAATTACCCCTTAAATTTTAAGACCATTCTCTACAAATATGATATTATTAACGTAGCAGCAAGTATATTTTTACAATAAGTTATGTTTTGTTCCGCAGGCTGAACAAATGTTTTGGCTATGCCCAGCCCATGAGTGTACACAGGTATCTCATTAGGATTTTCTCTGTGGCTGGTTAACCACTACCAAACATACACAGCTTGGCTTCACGCCCACTAAAGAAGTACTAATGTCAAGATGAAACGTTGTGGTTTCTCCCCCAAAATGAGGCAATAGCACGTACACACACACACACACACACACACACACACACACACACACACACACACACACACACACACAAACAAACATCAAACAGCTTAGTTGCTGAACCTGCACTGTAATGAGCTGCAATTAGTTTGTGTTTTGTTTGATGATGATCTCTTCTGCCCCAAGGCTCCTTCTGCTACATGATACATTTGTCCCACTAACCTCATCATACAATCCCCTCCTCCAGCTACAGCTCGCAGTTCCTCGTGCCACAATGTCTGATCAACAGGCACAGAGGAAACACTGTTATTCAGTTTCTTACATACTGTAATTAAATCTACTTCAGGTACTGAAAAAAAGCCATCAGCTCATCACTCTTCTTGCCAAACCACAAACAAATGAATCAGAGGATCAAATTTCCAGTACGAATGTTCCACATTACGGTAAAGTAAGCAGAATCAATAAGGTTGAATAACATTTATTGAGATTTTGAGGCATCACTTATCTGTAAACTCTCTCTCTGAAAGATTCTGCTGATTTATGGAGATGAAAAAAAAAAAATGAATGGTGCCAACTTGCCTCTGTGGTTTGCATGCAAGATACATAGAAAACAAAAGAACACTAGACAAAAGCTCAAGTCAAGACCAAAATTATAATGTGGATGACACCAAACTTGTGTACAAGTGTTTTAATTCTCGTGTAATGATCCTCTATTGTGTTTTTTATGGAACCAGAAAAGGATGACCTGTACACAAAAAGAAGAGAAAGGCCTTCATGTAAATATTTAAAGTTATTTTGACTCATCCCCTAGAAAACAGACAGCCCTGCAGTAAAAAAATACTCTAATGCAAAACTACTACTGCAAAAGAACATGACATCAGCTAGAGTGTAAGACACAACCAGGAGTTTTGAAATGTATCACAGTCCTGATATCAGATCTGCTCCACAGAGACAAGGCCACCTGTCCAAGAGGCCCGCCGAGAGGCTGAAGGCCAAATCTCCAGCAACATGTCAGATTCTTTGATTAACATTCCTGCCCAGGACTCATTTAGCAGCTCTGTCAACAGGTGGAGGCAGGCGGCTCAAAGACAGAATTATTGGAGGGAATTCTGACTTTGTCCTTCATCACTACTAATAATGAGACAGGTGAAAGATGGAGCTGAACCTGTGAGTTTGACTGTTTTCCTCCAATTCCACCCCCTCCTCACTTCGACAAAGAGAGAAAGAGACTGTTGTGTGTGTTTGTATGAGAAATAAAGAGAGAGAAAGAAAAAGATAGAAAGTGTGTTGGTGTCAGAAACAGAGATGGTCTACTGGTCTACTGGTGGTATTGAACTGTTTCCTTGGCAATAGGACTTTTCTGCTTTTTTTTAAAAAAAAGGGAGATTTCTTTTTCTTCTTTCCAAGGACCCCGGGTTAGAAAATCCTGTGAAAGCAACAGCTGTTGTTTCCTTTTCTCCAAACAAAGGCCAAGGACCCACTGGAAGCTGATACGCCATTCACGGGTGGCTGTAAAATGAAACGGGCGCGGAGAAATGAGTCAGTTCTTCTCTAAGCCATGACAATTTGTCGCTTCAGGCAAAGATATTTCAACAAGAAGAGAATAGCACCCCTTTCTTAAACAGGGGGAAAACGAAGAAACTTGCGTGTATAATCAGACACGGGATGATTAATTTATTCAGCTCAGCTGCCAGCTGGGAGGTGCCAAACAAATGAGTGGAGAAAAGCACAGAAAGTGAGACACACAAACAACAAGACTTGTGTTTTGCTCGCACTTCACAGCTAATATGTTGAAGAGAGGGAAGTCGTATATCTCCACTTCAAACTGTGCCATTTTTATTTAGAAAAACAAGCATTATTTTCAGTGTTTGGTTTTGCAAATCTGGAACTGATTGCCTGGTTCATAAATCCCACTGTAGCCCTTGTCGTAAATGTTGTATTGAGCAAGACGTTGTACTACATATCCACAACACTGTCCTGACTTCATACTAATAGTTCACTTCAAATAGTTAGAAATTTATCTTTACAGCATTAATGATGTTATCCCATTGCCAGCTTTTCTGAGGTGCAGCTGTAGGTCAGACACTAATCCAAATATTTACGTCCTTCTCTCTACAAATCCATGATTAGGGTTTTATGTTTGACTGTCAGTAAATAATCTCATGGCTCAAAGTTGGACAGCAGTCCATAATTCTCTGCTGCGTTGGCATTTGGGACCACAGCTAAATTAGTTTCTGGAGCTGACCACAAACTCAACATAAGTGTTGCAATTGCTGTGGTTGTTGGAGATGGCCACTGGCTCTGTGTGATATGAGACAAGAGGACAGAAATGTTTATGTTTCTCTGGAGTACTTCAGGGACATCTTATCATCTTATCTCAAACAGAATAGCTTGGCGATTCACAAAAACATGATTGCATGGCATGACTGCTGCCGATCTGATCCATTTGACACAGCTAAAGGAATAGTTCAACATTGTGGGAAATGATTTACTTTCCTGCCAAAAGTTCATTGATTAGATCAATACCGCTCTCATAGAAAGAGTGGTATCAAGTATCATTTATCGCAAATATTTCCCCAAAAATCTCTAACTTTTCCTTTAAACACCAACTGTCACTAAGTGTTTGTTTTTCTGTGCCGTTAGAGTTGAAACCAAGTTATCTAACGTGTGTGTGTGTGTGTGTGTGTGTGTGTGTGTGTGTGTGTGTGTGTGTGTTTGTGTGTGTGTCAGGAAGGGGATTGAGGGCTGAGTGGAAGCAGTCGGCTCCAGAGAAGTTTACCTGTCTGATTTCCGCCAGCTCTGAACAGTCTGCTGCAGTCTGATCCACACTACCAGCTGCAGTCCTGCAAAGACTATATGTTATGTGCTGGAGTATTGAATGCTGAATTGTTGCCATTGTTGCCATGTAAGCTAAGCTAACTGGCCGCCAGCTACAGCTTCATATTTAGCATATAGATATATGAGTGGTATCAGTCTTGTCGCCTAACTGTTAGCAAGAAAGCAAATAAGCTTGTTTCCAAAATGTCAAACTATTCCATATTCCATAGTAACCACTCAAGTAAAACTATACAGTGTGCCCTAGCCTAGGTCCATACTGAGCTGGTTTTATGTGTACACATCTTTTTTTACCATCCCTCCAGACTAAAGTGTGCTTTATGTTTCCGCGGGGGCTCCACACAGAGCTTTTGCTGTAGCCCAGTAATTCCCAAAGTGGGGGTCGGGACCCATAGGGGGGGTCGCAAGTTGATTTCCAGAAATAAAATAAAAATTTAAAAACGATTAGAAATAGCATATGTTAGCCATGATTTCAACACAAGATAAAACTGTTGTGTTATTTTGTGTGTTATTTTGTGTTGTCAATATGCTCGTGTTTGGATGCGTCTATAGTGCGTGCGCGGTTGCGCGCAATGTTTATATACGTTTGTAATGGGGCGGTCGCAAGTCACTTGCACCGTTACTTTGGGGGTCGTGGGCTGAAAGTTTTGG
Source organism: Etheostoma spectabile (assembly GCF_008692095.1). Taxonomy (NCBI): domain Eukaryota; kingdom Metazoa; phylum Chordata; class Actinopteri; order Perciformes; family Percidae; genus Etheostoma; species Etheostoma spectabile. Next base: position 19,683,204 of record NC_045737.1, on the reverse strand, counting down.
GAACCCCTGCTGTAGCCTATAAGTGGCCTGAAGTTTATACTTGTGCTTTGTTGTGTGCATCAATCTCTTTAAGAGAATAGCAGGGCCGGCGTGAGTGTGGTGAGTGTGTGGTAGAGCGAGTGAGAGAGTGGCAGCGATTAGCTTCGGCTCGAGTAGCAGATTCTAGATTCCTAGTGAGAGAAACAAAGAGTCTCCCTTGTGCTTTCTGACCACGGTGGGAAATCTGTTGCAGGAAAAGTTAACCGTCTCCTTGATTTCATGTTGTTTATGGAGAAGGAGAATCAGGAAATGAGTAGGGGGAAATGCAACGCTACCAAGCCACAGTCGAGCACGTCAGGCTGCGGCGTAGGGTGCTGCGTACTGTCTGTCTCCACGTACCTACAGTACGTACGTAGCCACTACGTACATTTAAGGGAGCATATATCACTCTTAAGACCACGTTCATTTATTTTATTAGCGTTTATTTAAATGTTGATGGTGCGTCAAATAATGACTTGGTCTGTCTCACTCCTCCAGATGTTGGCTTTGATGATGCACAGTTTAAGATGTAGAGATTTTTTGGTTTTTCGATAATTCCGGTGTTTCACTGTAAACAGACATCCTGGAAAATGGTGGAAGTAAATTTCACATGAAAAAATATTAATGTAGTCATACTGCCATTTGCCTCATATTTAGTACAGCGCTATAGTACAGCATATGTGCACAGCCATTTTACTTCTTGAAGTATCAACAGCTCTCCCTTATTCTGTGTAGCTTTCTGTCCTACTTTTTCTGACATAAACACTCCCATTTGCACGACAAATTTTTGGCCTGTTCACTTTCACTCGTTCCTGCCACTCCTGCAGAACCCTTCCCCCACCAAAAAACACACACAAACCACGCACACACAACTTTGCTGTTTCTTGCTGCAGACATTACCAACTCCCTGTTGTACGCCCCACCTTCCCCTGCTGTTCCTGCAATGTCTTTAACATGACATATGAGCTCAGGAAGAGACTCGCTTAGCTTTCCGTCTTTACCAGAGAGCTGCTGGATTTCCATGCGAGGGGGAAAGGGGCCTAAATATGATCCAGGAAAAGAGTACTGAGAATTCTTCTGGATTTTTCAGTGTTATTGTTTGCCTATGATCATTATCCTCCTTCTCCTGTTTTCGTCATTTTCATCAAGTTTTTCTTTGCATATTTTGAATGTTCATCTTGGCTTGCATTTCATAACATAACATAACATTGTTTTCAGGCAGTAATGAACTATAAAACATGGTTGTAAATAAGAGCATACATTCAGGTTTGTATGCCCCCTCTCAAGTAAATCTTAATGACAAAGACTTTGATGATTTTCGTGTTTTAATATTACTTTTGTGTGATTGGTAGTAGCTATTAGTTCTATTGCTTACAGCTAACAACCTTACAAACTGCATGTTGTCAGTGAAGTATGCTGCCCCAAAAGACCACAGAAGACGTGAAATGTCAGAAAATCTCCCTACTTTAGTTTTTTTTTTTGTGGGTTAAGTGTGTCATCCTAAAACAATGCAGAGATATCTGAAAACCTTCCTACTCCATCATGAACTAAAGCACAAAGAGGGCTTTATTAATGACCCTGAATCACCAGCCCTGCTCTCAGTTGCTTTGGTAAACTGGACCATTGTGTGTTGCACTTTTGCAGCCCAAGTGGGATTATTCATTGTGGGTTTAGCTCATTTCAGTCGAGTTTATTACAGATTTGTCATGTTCTGTGCCTTTGAATACTTTGCAAATTCAAGAAAAGATCATAATTTGGCTTAGAAGACTAACAAGTTTGAATTATTCTTGAAAGAAATGTCACAGCACAAATGTTTTACACTTACTTTAAGGATTGTTTATTGTTTAAAAGGAGAAACTTAATTTCTTTGAAAGGTAAGTATTACCTACATCAACAGAAAACATATATGTGTGTTTACTCTAGAGATGTGCCTTTAAATCAAGTAATTGCTTCCTGTTCCAAGATAAACTCCGCACTTCTTTTACTGCCACTTGTTAGACCTCAAACAGAGAGATCCTCCGCTCTGAACCGCAGCCTGCTGAAGGCTTGGATGTGTTTGCTCTTGGGATTTCACTTGAAGATGTTTACAAATGCCACGGCAGGGAGCGCAACAGAAAGAAAGGACGTTTAAACCAATGTTTTGAATGACACACTAAGCTTATGCGAATCATTTACTAATCTGTTCAGTACATAAATTAATTAGAATCATTGATAAATCTACTTCATACAGACTAATTGGGGAAATAATTGGAGAAATAGATCATAGTCATGCAATTGTAATTATGATATCTTTAAGATACACACACACGTAGAGAGTGCCTCACTGAAACTTAACTCAGCTATGCGTTGAGAGAGAAAACTAGGGAGCCAGTGTTGTGATCATCAGTACCTTTCACAGCTTCCTCTATCCCACGCCTGCCTTTTCATTCATTTCTAAAAGGCTGCCATTTGTGTTTGGGTTAACAAAGCCACACCAACTCACCCAACATATTTATGACCTAGAGTCTGTACAGAGGCTGTTCTGCATGAGCCTGCACTGCTGCCTGCCCTCTGCTGTGAAAAGAGAGGGAGCATAAAAGAGGAAATGAATGTGTGAAGGAGGAATACGTGGCCCTGGGGGTCAGCTTAATGGAGTGAGACCCCGGCCCCTATTGACTTCCACTGCCAAACTATTAACTCCCCACAACTTCCAAGCTACAGCCTCATTATTCATGTCGGGGTAAAAGCAAATTTCCTGTTAATAAATTTAGTTTTACTGTGTTTACTTTTGTTAGTTGATTGCTCAGAGACTGCTAAATAATCAATGATACCTTAACACCGAGTGTAAAAGTCTGTGGAAAGGTTTCAAACAATTATTCTTATCAATACAATTCATTTTGCCCTAACAAACATCTTGAGTGCCTTTCCTACATCAAAAAAACTTTGCTGAAACTTTTTGAGATCTTCATTATTTGCATCAGCTTGCCATCCTCTTCTTTTAAAACTAAGAAATGGCACTGCATTTAAAAGAAGTTGTGTTGCACGTGTTGCTTTAGGTACTGGTCAAACCAAGGACTGGTCGATCCAAGAAGTCAAGTTGAATGGTACTCTGTAAAGTTTTAGACCAATAGGAAAGCTGGGAAGCATTGTTTTTACATGTGGGCCCATGCTTTGTGTTCAACATACTCAAACATAGATATAAGCAATGCAGGATTTAAAATATTCAAAAATCAGCTTTACAAATATAAGGAAACTCAAGGACACACACAATGTAATTTGTTTGAAACACTGAATGTTAACATACATGTTGTGTTTTTACAAAAACTCTACAGGGCACCTTTACATAGGCCTTATATATTTATGTGTTTGAAGCTGCATAGCTGCTTGTACTAAGAGACAGGATTGCACAACTCTTGAAAGTTAACAGTAAAATTGCCCCGTTTATGAGAATATTCATACAAAATAATCCATTAGAAATTTAGATCTACAGATATTCAATTGAACAATACAATTTGTTGCTGCATGACATCACACAAGTAAAGATAGTTCTGCTGGATGGGAATACGCACAACTTCAATGCTGACTACAAGTTTGTAGCAAAGTGGTTAGGCAATGATGCAAAAGACAATCTTACACAGAGACAATGTATCTCTTTCTGTGTGTGTGTCTCTGAGGGTGTTATCAATAACAAGCAAGAGGGGTATGTTTCTTTAAGACAAGCCCATAAATGGTGGCCTGGTCACCACTTCCTTCACTGAGAAGAGGATTGCTGCTGTCCGAGTTTTTCTTGGCAGGTCAAGCCTGCCATTGAAGACTGAATGAGCTGCCATGGCAGATTACACTGCACAGCTGTCCCCCTACCGTGGAAATTAAGTTATGCCCCGTGTCAGCAAGTTTTGTGTTTTCCTCTCTCTTGTGTCTCGTCCTTGCCCCTCCCCCCTTTCCTCTGCCCCTCTCCTCTAATTCCTTGAATTGTGGAGGCCTCTCAGAAGTGCACAGCTAGGGGAGGCTTTTGGAGGTAGAGGTTGGTTATGGGTAATCATGCTGGGAAAAAGAGATGAGATCAAAACACCTTTGGTACCCTGCTATCCTCCACAAACAAACACATGCTTCCAGTTGCACGTGCAAGCATTTGCATACACACAGGCACTCACACACACGTAAACACAAACAAACAAACAGAGGCAGCCCCGACTCGTTGTGTAAGCGCCTCTTGGACAGCGTCCTGCTGCACCCCTGCCTCGTGTTTTGTTTATTTGCGGCTGAAGTTGTTTGTGTTGTGGTCAAAGTAAAAGGCAAACACTCCAGCTCCTCCAGTGATGTGTGAACATGATGGGAATGTCCCCCTGAGCCCGCAGAGCAACTGGACCCACAGGCTGTTACAGGTTGACAGAGGGTGCAGCTTCACTCCAGCTGGACAGACAGAGCATGATAAACTGTTAAAACACTTCAATTAAAGAGCTATAAAGTAGGATTTACTGCACACAATGACCATAATATATCGTTGGAGAGCTGAAAGGCCGGATCAATACCTTTTACACAAAACAAAACATTGCCAAGTGCTCTGACATTTATCCGTGTCATTTTATCCCATTATCCCTTCAGCTGTTGTGCACAAACATTTCCTTTATATATAATTTATGTGTTGTATAATGATCTAGCCAACAGTGTCAGACAAAAATACAGTACTTTCGTTACTATATACAGTTTTCGCTGTCAGAACAAGCCAATACTCATATGCAACTCACAATAAAAAGAGTTGTTTATCATAGGACTTTAAGGATAACAATCAAACTAACTTGCAATTGCAACAAGTCCTCCAAATTAAACAACAGAATACGTTGTTTGTTCATGACCTCTAGAACAACACAGAAGCATTTTCGTTACGATCCTTTTCATGAAATCAAAACTTGTTTTATTAAGCAGTAGCCGTTCAATATATTTGCACTCTGTAATATCTTTTATTGTGACGGCGTCAGCCTTTCATGCTAGGTTAGTCACGCTTTGCCAGAACTTCCTCCACCCACGGCATTCCGGAATGGGAGAAAAACGTGATCTGGTTTATTGACATTTCTTTAAACCAATCACAATTGTCTTGGCCGGTGCTAAGCACCAGCTAAAGCCGCAGTGCCGCTGCAAAATAGCTTCAGCAAGGAACTTGTTTTGGTGGAAAGTGTGTAGGTTCAAAAGTTGTTTTAGTCGTGCAGCAGAAAACTCAGATCGGAAAGACAGTCTAGCTAGCTGTCTGGATTCACCCTGCAGAGAACTGAGAAAAGGTTAACCATAGCCCTCATAAATCGACCGGAGTTTAAAATGCCAACACAAACTAGCCCAAGGCAACGGATATCTGGCCTAAATGAGTGAAATCAGGCGGAATTTCCATCGGCAAAGGAGCAATCCCGGAAGTGGAACGTCAAAGATATAGACTAACGCTAGTTAGGCGTGAATTACCTACGCTTACCTACAAAGGGATTGTTGTTTGACTGCACTGTAAACTATACAACGATGTCGCCTGCAGTCACTTGAGGGCTTTGTTAATTGAACGTTAGTCTATACTAGCGTTCTGAAATTCTGCCAGAATATCAGCCAAATGTCTTGTCGGATATCCGTTTTTGGATGTTCCATTACCTTCTGCTTTCTATGTGTTGTAATTTTAAACTCCAGTGGATTTATGAGGACTATCTTTCCAATCTGAGTTTTCTGTTGCACAACTAAAACAACTTTTCAACGTACACATGTTCCACCAAAACAAGTTCTTTCCCGAGGCTATTTTGCAGCGGCAACGTGGCTCCGCTTGGTGCTTTGCACCAATCAATACGATTATGATTGGTTTAGAGAAATGCCATTTAACCAGAGCATGTTTTTCCCATCCTGGAATGCTGTGTGGACTAGCCAGATGCTCCTCAGAAGGGCTGTGGAGGAAGGTCTGGCAATGCGAGACTAATTGAACGTAAACAAATGTTTTGGGGCACTTGCTAAAATGATTGATTCTCTTCCTGGGAGGACAGTCTCTACTATTGATATGGCACTGGGATAATAATGTGGGTTTCTATTTTAATTCCATTTTCAAAATTGACTCTAACAGTTTAGCATCTAAGCTGCTGTTATTTTGCATTACCTCACAGTGCTACAGTGTTTACTTATTGTTAGATATTTTGTAGCCTCAATAGGGACGTTTCTATTTTACCTTTATTCCTATACCAACTGTATATTATTACCTCTTTTTTAATTTCTTTTTGGTGGTTTCTCACTGCATCCGATTAACTAAAGACTATTCATGGAAGAGAAAAGCTCTTTAATTCTTTAAAAAACATTGTATTTGCAGCCTTTTTCCTAAGCAAACCAAATAGTGTTCTATTCTATTGCAGCTAAACTACCATGTGTTTAGTTGGGGGGTTTTTGCATCGTCTTTTGGATTTTTCCAACACTACACAGGCTATATAGGCTAAGCACTGAAGTACAACTAACAAAAACCAGTGTGCAACAATTTGTGAACCCCTTTGTGAAATACTAAACAGCAACATTTTAAACAGCGAATATATCAAATGGCTGCCACAAACAGTCAGGTAGCAAAGCGTTCTCCTGGTGACAGTGGGATTAGTGCCGCAGGTTTTCTCTCAGAACCTAAGGAGTCGGGCTGCAGCTTGAGTAACTGGATTACAGGCCTTTTTCTCATTTCAAAGGGTTGTGAACTCAGCAGAGGTCTTGCATGATGAAATCAAAGTGGCAGCTGAAATAGAAGGGAGGGAAAAACAAGAGTTTCTCGAAAAGTCTACTGGAATTGACCAAGCAGCTAAGGAGAGAGATGCAAAATCAATGATCTTTGCTTCGCATTGTCTCCTTCAAGTGAATTTGGAGAGCTGTCCTAACACAGGGGCAAGGAGGAGAGCATCATCTGAAGAGCTGAAATAACTTACAATGCCAAAACACATTCCAAGTGAAATCACAAGGAAACAACTAAGCGCAAAAAAACTCTTTCACAACTACCTTTTAAGAAATGTACGTTGAAGCTATTGCAGGAGCACAGAGGGGAGCCAAGGTGGAGCCCATTCCATCGAATACCCTGTGGTAACTTTAGGGGATTATTTTCAAATCCTTTCAAATGAACTTTCCATCTCAGTACCTCCTCCGTCTCAGCCATTCCAACTGTCCAACCATTTCTGCATCACTTTCTGCACAACCTCGCATGGAGCCAAGGCCAAAACAAATGCCTGTGAGAAATATGGTCAGCACACATCAGGAATAGGGAGTTCACTTCAAGGCCTGAGAATATTGCATATTAGGATTACAGTTTAGTTTCAGTAATGTGAAAATCGAACAAAAGAAGCTTATATGTGGGAGCAATACACGTACAGCACATTATGCATATTAACAATTATAGAGAAGCATTTAACAGCCAAATATACAGACATTAAACTTACATAACTTACATTGTTTATAAAGACCAAAGTCACAATATCATATATGTTAAAGCCTTATATCCTTAGACCCTGCAACCCTGAGGCATTTCAGAGTTTTTGTTTTGATTGTAGGATTTAAAGAAAAAAGTAAAACAGGTTCCAGCTGAACGGGTTCCAAATATGTTTTCCATTTACATCTGCATGAAAAAATGGCACACTAGCTGGTGCCAGGACCTAACTAAAACCCTGCAAGGAAAAGTAGGGATAAGGTCAAATATTTCATGATGTCATATATCCTAAGGGTAATAAAGAAGTTGTGTAATTATAGCTTAACTTAATAAATTCATATTGTTGAATACATTTTGGGGAAGGAAAGATAATAAGAGCAATTTTGCAACAAAAACTACAGTAAGGATTATTATAGATCTCAGCCTACACAGAGTTTTAAACCTCCAGCGTCAGTGGTTGAGAGAGCTGCACCTTTGTAAACATTGTGCTGTGATATGCATGGGGTGAAGGGGTGAAGTGATATGCATGGGGTGAAGGGGTGAAGTGATCTGCATGGGGTGAAGTGTGTGCCGTTTTGTTCAGGAGGCCAAAGAAACAGAGCTTGAAGTGAACTGAGCTCACTGAAGCAAAGTTGATGGCAGAGATACCTTACACAAGCTCAAAGAGCTGGAACACAAACAGCCACAGTTTGTAAATTAAACCCAGAGCCACCCCCAACACACACACACACACACACACACACACACATACACACGTAACTTTTCACATTTCTGACGTACTTTCAATGGCTGCTTCATTTAATCAATTGAAATAAATCATACTATAACAGAAGAAAAATGTCTTTTATCCTTTAAAACCCTACAAAAAAATGCTAGCATTTTGCTTGAGAGCACTACACCCACAAATGCATTCAAGCACCCATTGTGCACCATGTCCATTTTATGACAAGTAGGCCAGTTTTGTGAGATTTCTTTCACCTCATTCATCCATTCACACACCGTGCATTATTATGGCCTAATCAACGCATGCTGCGCCTTTTTAAGTGCTGAAACTGCCTGGACAAATCCGAGAGGCAATAGAAAGACAAGGAGGAGGAGGAGGAGGAAGGGAGGACCGACTGGGCTGCAGAGCTTGCTGGAGAGCTTCATGCACAGCGGACTGCATACCAACACTGCAAGAAACTGACATGGTATTTTATTTATGAGCCATGCTTATAAAGAAGGGATCTTTTTTTTGCATACACACTAGTATAGAGTTATAGGTTTACTGTAATGTTAAGATGTAAAAACATGAAGAAAGAAACGTCTTAAAGTTACTTTTTGTATCAAGGTTGAATTTCTTTTTTAGGGTATTTCTTGAAGCAAAAAAGTATGAACCACTAAAATAAACAAATGCAGGTAGTAAAGATAATATAAAAAAGCACAAGGGATATTAAGTGTGGATTCAAGATAGATCATCCCTTTCCAGGCCTGTCTTGTGTTTTCGTCTTCTTTTCTTGCAGTGGAGGGTTGAGACCCAAGCAGCAGCAGATCGTTCCCACATGCTTCCCCGCCGCTCAGCTCTCCAGAGGTGTCAAGCCAGCCTGAAAGAATGAAGTGCCTCCCTATTGTGCGACCCAACTATTATGTGCTTAACATTTCCATGACAAAGATGCCACTCGACTTCTCCTCCATCCATTCAGCTGGAGGGCCCTTGTCTACCTCTCTAATGAAACATTTTGCAGCAAATCGTTGCTCCAGAAGCTGACCAAAGAGAGAGGTTACATGAGCTACAATATCTCGTGAAAATAATATTAATAACAATTCTGCAAAAAATTTAAATAAAAGCAGTACACACATGCTCAAAGTACACCGCTCCATAAATTATTCAAATAAAAACCTAAATAAATGGCAGATTGTACTGTTTAATTCCAGCCAATTAAGGGAAGTATCTATTATCTAATTAAATAACAAAGCTGCACTCACAGGACTGAAATCTGTCATCACTTCCACATTGACAGGTTTGTTAAAAAGTGTGATGGCATCAGAAAATAAAATTACTTCCAGTGACTGAAAAGAGAGTAGTGGTGGGAGAGGGTGATTTGATGATTTATGGTGCCAGTTGCTTTTGACAACAGACAGCTAAATCAAGACATAGCAGGTCATTAGGTATGTCAACAGAGGAAGCGGGCCTGCATTTTAAATGAGCCTGTATTTACTACACTGTAGTTTTAGAAACATGAGTTAATAACTCACCATTGTAATGTATATAAAAAATAATGGTACTTTAAATTTGAGGATTTGATATCTTGGTTTTATCTTCACAGGCAACAGGATTCATATACAGTTTATTATCAACTGAGAATATACTGTAAAAGCTACCTAAGGAGAACAGCCAACATAAGAGACTTTAAATCAGTCAATTATAGACCAAAATATGTTGCTTTTACCCTTACATTTAACATTTCATGAGCATTAATAATAACCTTAATCATTATGCAAACATGAATGGGATCCTAAAAATGTGTGTGTGTGTAAGTAAATAAGTAAAATAAATACACTTTTTTGTTAACCAACTGAATTGTATGTATAAATTAAGTTTCTTTTCTAACTTTAAAGAATGAAAGGCCATGTAAGAATGTAAGAAGCTTATAGCTCATAAACTACTTTCTGCCAATAGAATAGACATTTTGCCAGTGTCTTGGCTGGTGATAACTAATCCAACATATAACTTACACCATGGTTATTATAACAAAATAACTTTGTTGATGTGACAACAAGGGGTTCAAAATGAACAAATAACTCACAGTCACAAATGATATCTTCAAGTTTCCTTTATGCCTTCTATAGAAGTATATCATTAAGGCAATCATACAGTGGATTTAGACATTTCTTTCTCTAGGCTATACACAGTGAATAAATCATCTCATAGCCTAAAACATAGAGGATTCTTTGAAAAAATCTATATAGGCTATACACATATATACAATGCACATGATCTTTGAAGAGAATACAGTCAAAATAACTTCCCTTTAAAGCTGGAATACTCAGTCTTTTATTCACATAATGAACATTTGGATGTATCTAGGTGGCATGTAATAAATTACTGTTTCACTTTAAATCCTAATCTATTTACAGTTTCATACAGTTTATAGATTCCAGCATTAAATACTTGTAAATCATAAAACCTGGTGCCAAATGGCAGCAGTGTCATATAAAAATAGTTCATATCTTAAAAAAAAAGATTGCCAGTGCTCAGCATATACTGATTAAACGTTGCATCGTTACTAAAACAAGCCAGCTGTGTCTTTATCATGACAACTTTACAATCAGAGTCAGACAATCTAATTTAGCTTATCACATAAGCAAAGCATCTGGAGAGCCGTGGAGTGGTGTGGTTTGATAAGAGTGAGCAGCCTGGAGCTCAGGCTCTTTAAAAATATCTTTCAGGTCTTGTTTGCATAGAAAATATCCTGATTTGATACACTTCAGCATCTAAAACTCTTTATTCAAACAAGGCTTGCGCCAAAACACGCTGACGTTTAGTCTGTGATGCTCTAACCTTTCACATTAGTAGCAGGTCAAAGAGGGACAGCTGTTTAGATTGCCTTTTATCCGGACAAAAGTCGGGGCAGATTATGAACTCGGGGATTAAATGAGGGGCAAAAGAGCCAACATGGATGCCAGCAGGGTCAAAACAAAGTGGGACGCTGGAAAAGAGGTTCCGCTCTCGGGGCCCTCCAGATAGTCCGGATCCGTGAGCTCGTCATCGTAATCTGAATCTTGGCCGTCGTCTGACCCGCTGCCTTCTTCTGTCACGGGAGCGTCGAAGCACAGCGCCTTCATGCTGCTCTTGACAAACTCACAGATGGCCCTCTCCGTCCCGTCACACATACATGTGTCCAACTGCTGACCCTTGGGTATTTTACGCATATTCGCGATCACATTCCGGCAAGCGTTCGTGCAGATCGCCCCGCTGAAAAGTTTCCCGCAGTGCTTCAAATAATCGTGCATAGCGGAGCTGCACTGTCCGTCTCTCTCGCACTGGCGCCGAGCTTCCGTGCAGCCGGTGCTGGTAGTCCTGGGCAGGCACGGCTCGATGGCCCGTTTGGTGCCCGTACAGACCGGATCGTGGGCGCAGCTACAATCCTCCAGAGCCGGCCCGTTTTTGGTCAGATTGAGCTGGACAAGCGAGGAGATGCAGTGGCTGGGGCACTTCCTCCTCTCCCCGTTCAGCACGGGACCACATGCGCGCGTGTAGTGTTCGTATGCGTAATTGCACTCGGGCTCGGCTTGGCAGTTCATGATGGCTTGCCAGCATATCAGCCGCCGACCGTGGGACGGGGAGGCCACTGATAAGTAGCCGAAAAACAAAAGCACACAACCAAGAGGCCAAACAGATCTCCAGACGCTCTGTGCCAATGCGCCAGAGCTTGCCATCGTTCTGGCTGCAGGAAACGGTAAAACTCACAGCAGTGTCATATGCAAAACATCTACACTACTTCCATGTACAGTCTTCACTGGAAAGTGTTATTTATTCCGAGGCAGATGGTGTGTGTGTATGTGTGATAGGCCCGTGTGTGGGCGTTCAACAGGCTGGCACTGCGCTGTGTAATCCCGGCTCCATAAACCCGTCAGCGCTGATCCATTTGAGCCGGATTCTCGAGCACACCTCCCGTTATCCATACATGATTGTGGTGAAAACTAAAATGGAATCTCACACGAGTAAAAAATTGTCGCCAAAAGAAAAGTTTCCCCAAGTTTAGTAGTTTCTCTAGCAGTTCATTCTATCGCAGTGATTCTGAGTTCATGCAACCAACTGCCTCCAGCTCTGCGATTCCTTCTTGCGTCCTCTCTCCTAGCGGATCTAAACCAAAAAAGCAAAGCCGGTCAAGTACCGAGAGCTGTTTAGAGGGCTGCGCTGGATCATTTAGAGGTTTCTTGTGCGCAAGGGAGTGCGAACAAATGCATGGGGGAAAACAACAACCCTTGTGAATCGCAAAGTGGTCCTCTACTCTCTTCCCTTTGAGCATTTGTCTTTCTGTTCCTCAGCCCTCTCTCTACACATTAGCGAGGTACTTCTGATTGGTTGGCCACTTGTTGTGGGTTCCTACGTAGTGATGGGCGGGAGTTTAGGGTAGGAGGAAGATGTTCTTGAGAAATACAAGGTGAGGTGGGATGCATGTGTTGGAGAGAGTAGATTTAGTGGAGAGAGCAGTCCTCTCTTATTATCTGGGGAAATCGCTTGTAGAAACATTTGTGTGCTCACGGAACATTACATTATACACCATAGGATGTACGATAATAAAAACCCTAGGGATTTTTTTATTTGTCTTGCAACATGTACATACCACTGATGTTTTTAGGGTATACACATACTTTAATTTGGTGTAGTCTAATGGATAAAGTGTTGAAACCTGTGGCTTCTTTTGCATTAGACAGACAATACTAAAAAGCCATATACTGTAGGTCTATTGAAATGGCTTTTGACATGTTACACCCCTAAATATATTTAATTGAAAATGATTTGAGAGTGTACCTATTAAAGCGTTGTTTAGAATATGCCCTTTGCGCTGCATGTAAAGCATATACATAAAGCTATAGTGTGGATGTTTTAAAAATATACATACCAAATACTGTTTGGGGCATTTTTCTTTATCCAAAAGTGGACAAGCAAACATAAACTGAGATGAGACAGAGGTGCGAATTACATATAACAAAGGCCGCAATTACAGAAGGCTATATGCTATGAGTTTCAACCCACGGACCACCATGACATCCCAATAAAACACAACTTTTTCTACTGCAATATCCTGCTGATAATTAATAATGACACCGTGACTGCACCACTGTATAATAATAAATTGAGCTCCATGCCTGCAGTGCTAATGATCTGTGCAGCATAATCACTGGTAATGTAATCATCCACATCCTATTAACTCTTCCTCAAAAGAATAGTTGAGTACAAATTAATTGTTGTATAATAGGGCACTGAGTGAACATTGTTTAATATAATCACTCATTACGGCTAACTCCCCACATGTTCTTGCACTACATCATACGCTGTCAAATGTTAAGCTGGTGAATCACTGGCTTTTCATTTGCAGTGTCTTGCCTTAACATGTGATCTACTCCAGTCAGACTAATATCTGTTAAACCTGATGGACTCTTACTTCCTTTAAAGTATCATCAACCTGTGAATTTTAGTGGACTCCACGAGTCTTTCTGTGATTAATTGATCACTTTTTTTATCATTTTACCAACCTTTCATCAACCTGCCATGTTTAGGTCAGTTTGAAGTGTGAAACAGGTGTCAAGATGTTTTGTGTTGAGCAATAAGTAATACATGTAAGCACAGTTTTTTTCCAGGAAGTGTTAACCCCTGCATGTAAATCACAATTTCTTGACAGAACCTCTATGATGGATTTCTCACTTTATACTTTTTGAATAACTGCAAAAAAGAAAAACTAATCACCAAGGAGTATCCTTGAATGTAATGGCTAGACACCAAAAGGGATAGGCTTTAGGATGTTTCATAGAGTTTAATAATTTCTGCTATCAAACTAGGCTATCCTCTAGAAATATCTTGTGACATCATGCTAACATTTGTTCAAGGGTGTAAGCAAAATATGACATCAAACAACTAAATCCAGAGTCCAGAGAATCCAGTCACATTGCAAATATAATAAATATAACACAATAAAAGTAAAGCGCTCCTCTGTTGGTTGCGATTCACACCTCAGTTTCTATAGTTTTTATTTCCACTGTAAAAGAACATAAATCGATGATCAAAAAGCAATTTAATATAGATTGTACTTGAATAGACTTGGGAGGTGTTTCTGGAGTTGTTATGAAAAACTAAGAAACCCAGCAAATCTGCTGAGTTGAAACCTGTGAACATTTTCCTTAAAAATATCTTGAATAAGTATAAAAATGATTCAAGCTAATTCCTTCTGTTGATCTACAGTTAACTGACTAATCATTCCACTCTGTTTCTCATGTAAATGTCCTTTCCATGGGGACACGTTAAGCTTATAGGTTTGCAGACATTTGCAGATTGTAATCAATACTGCCAACATTAATCCGCCACTAAAATATACTATAAATGTAACAGAGTATAAAAACGTAAATCACAAACCAGGTTTCTGTAGAAGAAAGTAGCCTACACATCTTAAGAGCTGTACTTAAGAGAAGCCCTGTATGTGCATTTTTTCAACTCTGATATTTTCTGCTGAATACCTTGTTTGTTTAAAAGGTTTTGCCTCTACAGCTTCTTTCCAAGACTTTAGATATTCGCCCTTAGATATCTGCCTGGACCTCATCATCAAAATGACACGCGTGTGTCTGTGTGTGTGTGTGTCTGTGTGTGTTTGAGTGTGAGGAAAATGATAGCCCACATGTTGACACATGAGCAAGAGGAGGCAGTTTAGCTCTTGAGGCTTGATGTGGATGAGGGAGTCAGGGAAAGAGAGCAGCGAGGGTACAAAGGCTGTTTGTGTTTCAAACAGCATTCTGATCTCAGGAATGTACCTTTAGGCCACAGCCGTGAGCTTCCCACTGCAAACAATGCACTCAATGTCAGTTACGGCTGGCTAGCACAGACGCTGCTGGCGCTACTCCAAGGTCCCAACTCGTCGAAAATGATGGATACAGGGAACTCAATACCTCAGGAGTCGCTCTCCTGCTTTTCCCTCCAGCACAAAGAATGGAAACACTGTGTGCTTCGACAAAAGGTTCCCAAACACCAACGTCTTCATTGTTTCAAGTGCTTTTAGCACAACTGTAATATGAAACAGCAGCAACATCCTTCAAGCAAGGTTCATTCATCTTTTTATATTAGTGTAAATGAAGCAGCTATTTTCCCTTCCGGAGTACGTAATAATTAGCATATTTTGAAAATGGATTAAGTCAAGAATTTAAGGAGAAAAGGCCTTTTTAAAAATTCATAAACCACATTAAAACAAAAACATCTTTGATCCTAAACACTTAAAGATGGAAAAAAAGAAAAATCTGATTGAATCATCCAACAATCCACTTTTGTCTTTGCCAACAGCTGGACGCTCAAACCAGATGTGCTGCACAGAGAGCTGAGTGTCGTTACTTTAAGGGCTCAATTAAACCCAAGTTCTCGCCGCAACAGTCCAATTAAGGGACAAACATAATGGTATTAAAACCATCCCCTGCTGATGTTCAAAACACAGAGCTAGAAAGGTTCAGTAATGTTTTCTGAAGAACATCATACCAGGACATGAAGTTAAGTTGATTGAAATGAAAAACATACTTATATTTTATTTGGGGGGACCCAAGCCATGCCAATAAAGCTTCCATGTTTTTTTATTTTATATTTTGTTTATTTTGCATGTTACTAATTTTAACAGAGAACATCTTTTAAAATGTTTGCAAAACTGATGTGTGTGCAAATCTTCATAACATATGTCCATACAGCATATGAGATAGAGACTGCATTATAAGCTGATATTTAAGTGTGAAAAAAGTAAAAAATCCTGCACAATCTCCATCAAACTTTCTGGAGTTCGTTGAGATTGTTACTTAAAGTGTATGTTTGGGGCGCCTGGGTAGCTCGTCGGTAGAGCATGCGCCCATACGCAGAGGCTCAGTCCTTGACGCAGTGGCCGCAGGTTTGGTTCCAAATAGCAGCCTTTGCTGCATGTGACTGTACTAGCCTCAGCTGCATCTTTTTCGGAGACACATAATGTCATCAAACCCTGCTCTCTATCAGATCAAAGTATTGTTTCTGCGCACGTTACACATCTTTATATATATATATAAAATAATATTATAATATATATAATAAAGATATTTTTGAGAAGTGGGACATTGAATCACCAACGCCATGCCCTAGAAGGCGTGCCCAGGAATGTAGCGTGTGCAGAAAGAATATACTGTATATACAGTATTATTTTTTTTTTTAAAGAAAGACTAAGTACATTTTTAGAAATTAATACAGGCTGGGTAAATGATCCCAGATTTCTATGGGATGCCATAAAGGGCTGTATCGGGGGACTCCTCAAGCAAGTTTTCATCACACCTTATCAAAAGTAGACTAAGCAGGTTAGTTGAACTGGAGAATGTCCTCACCCAGCTTGTGGCACAACAGCAAGGCACATGCTTAGAGGATTTACAAGGAAGAATAGCTGTGACAAGAACTGAACTGAACTCTTTGTTAAGACGTAGAGCAGAGCTTTTGATGCACAGGACCAGAACAACATATTAATTTAATGGAGCCAGACCAAGCCAATTTTTTAGCTTTAAGACTAAGAAAACATGAAAAATATTTAACTATTATGGCCATTAAAACATCTCTGTGTACTTTGAGTGACCCCCATGATATCAACACAGAATTCAAGACGTTCTACTCTATCCTTTATAAGTCGGAAATCTCATTTGACACCAGAACATGTGCACATGTACAGATAGGGGCGGCTGTGGCTCAGTGATAGAGCGGTTGCCTGCCAATCGGAAGGCTGGTGGTTCGATCCCTGGCCCTGCAGTCCCACGTCAAAGTCTCCTTGGGCAAGACACTGAACCCTCGAGTTGCCTCCGATGCTGCGCGTCGGAGTGTGAATGTGTGTGAGTGTTTATCTGATGAGCAGGTGGCACCTTGTGCGGCAGCCTCGGCCACAGTGTATGAATGTGTGTGAATGGTGAATGTATCCTGTACTATGTAAAAGCGCTTTGAGTAGTTGTTAAGATTAGAAAAGCGCTATATAAATACAGAACATTTACTGGACTTCAAGGACTCAATTTACCTTCTTTGTCTGACTCTGAATTGCTCAGTGCCCCCATTTCCCTAGAAGAGTTAAGGTTAGCCCTTGCTAATAGGGTTGGGCGGTAATACAGTAATACAGTATACCGCGGGGTCTTAAAAATAGCAACGGTATCAATACCGCCATTAAAGAAAATGCTATGTACTTATATAGGATATATAATGAGAAGGGAGAGATGTTTCAGATCTCTTCTTGCTTTGTGTATTCTAAAATAACACGCCAAATCACATTTAGGCTCTATAATTTAATTTCTACTCACAACTTTCCGTCCTGTATTGAAATGTGTGCGCCGTTCCTAAATGGCACAATCACTCCCCAATTTTTCACTTCTTAAGGGCAATATACCTATTTCCTTCCCACATTGGAAGAATAGGGGAGTTTATGTTTTAAAAGACCTGCTGTGAACGTACACTTTCTGGTTTTAGTTTTGGATTGTCTTAAATTGTATGTTTATGTGTTAAGGGGTAATGGGACTGGAAAAAATTAGAAGAAAGTGCTAAAACTGTGATTTGTAATGTTTTAAATCTTGCGCCATTTTCAATAAATAATTGATAGAAAAAGGAAAAGATAAACCGTTTGAGGTTTAGGAAAAGGACGAGATTGGCTTTAGTCTTGATAACATGCCAATAATGGCATACAAATTGCTGTGACATACATACACCATTTCATGAGATGAGTCTGCACTGGGAGAGCCCAGTCACAGCCGTGTGTGTTTGATCTGCAACGTCAAAGAAAGCCTAAAGCTCCTAAAAGGACTTTTAAATAGTTACTTTGTCAAATCATACTTATTATTTTAGAAATAGATAAAAGTTGACAACTTGACGCAATGTCCCAGTGTGTTGTTTGTTACTGTTCGTGAGTGTTATGTTTAGATTATTATTTTTTTCTGAATATAAAAATAAAAATTTGATCACAAAAAAAATGGACAACTTACTGCTTCAAGAAATGTCATATTTGCAAGTGCTGAGCCTGGGTAAATAAGTTAATTTTATCCTACATTGTGAAAAAAAATTGACCCCTTTGCAATTTTTACCTGTTCCCGTCATTTTACCCTGGCGCGGGCCTGCTGTCCTGTCAAAATAAAAGGCTTAAAAACAAAATGTCAAAAACAAATTCTTTAAAAAAAATGTATATGTCTGAAAAAAAGAACTGATCACTAGAGTAGGGTTTCTACTTGTGCTAATAGTTTCTCTACAATAAACAACATTATTGTGTAAAGAGAGCTGTGTTGTGAGGATTTCCTCAGAAAGCTGAATCCCAGCAGATCGGGTCAGCGGCTGTGGGCCTGCACTGTGCTGTCTGAAAAAGGAAATATCAGGATACAGGAAATGAGTTGGCAGGAACTATCCATTCAAATTGCTTCCTCTTTGGGATTTCAGAGAGCGATAATGCAAATGATTAGTTATTTGGAACAGAACCCAACATGATTAAGGATTCATTTCCTTCCTTGTATCGGCCTATTTATTTGCCTCTGTTTCATCCGTCCTCTTCCAGGGATTTGTGGTTTGGAACTACAGTGATGCACGAGTGATTACAACCGTACAAGTAGGCAGATAATAGTAGGAAGCCAAAAATAAACCACCTGTTTTTACCATTTCTAGAGTGTGTTCATGTCATGAACTCCTGGAAATGGGTTTGTTAATAAGGGAAAATCCCCTGCAGCACTAAACAACAACATACTGTCCATTTTCACAACAATGAAAAACATGAATAAATTAATAAATTAATGATTTCCTAAATGTTTTCAGGCAATAAACAAACATCCTTTTCTTGTGCTTTAAAGTAACGGCAGAGTAGATGGCTCCCTTCTTCAAAATCTTTATAAACGGTTAAAATGTTAAATGAAAGTGTTATGGGGGCGTGTTCCTTTAATCAGTGAGATTAAAGTCATCCATCATGTCAAATAGGCCCCGATCCTGCTGACCCTTTTAGCTCAGTCCACTGCACTATAATTTCTACAAGATTCAACATGATCTGAGCTGCACAACTGGTCTACCACCAAAAGAGGAAACAACACAGATAAAATAATGATCACAAGTTTGTCAGATCATAGCAGTCAATGTTTACGTACTGTATTGTATTTCAGTAATTTCTTAAGTTTCTTCAATGTCTTACGTACAGATCAATTTAACAATTTATGAACTTAAACTGTGTTGTTACCGTTTATTCAACCAAATGTGTAACAGAAAAGAAGACAAACGTCACTATTCCAAAATGCATAAATAAAAAAATATTTAAAAAAAAATAAGTTAAATCAATGTTGTTGGTATGTAGACCCTACAACGTACCGTACTCCATAGCCTCATGTGCACCTCCCCAGAAATGTAACTACACGTCACAGTGAAATAGGCCACAACAACTGTGATTGGTCTGCTTGAGTGGGTTAACTTTTCCTTTTACAGCTTTCCAAATGTGGCCAGAAAGCACAGGGGAGACATGTTTCTCCGTCTACGGAGTCAGTACTTGCTCCGGAGCTAATCCCCGTCACTCTCTCCATCACTCTACCACACACTCCCCCCACATACACACGTACCAGTTCTATTTTTCTCTTAAAGAGAAAATGACGCACCAGAGCACAAGTATAAATCCTCACAACGGAGTAGGCCATGTAGGTTAGGGTTGTACATAGGCTCTATGCAGAGCTTACGTATGTCTTCACAAACTGGGTACAGTGATCTACGGGTATCTACGGTAGGTTGGCCATCTAAAACTGGGGTGCAGACTGTCCTGTGTCACGCTTGGGATGATTCTCACTGACCAATCAGTGGTCTGCAATGTTCTAACTTCACCTTCAAGTATCTGTTCAGCTCACTTGGAACCTCGACCGAGGCAATACCAAAAAATACCAGGTACTATTCTGAACTTTCACTATTGGAAAATAAATAAGTGAAGGAAGTTCATTAATGCCGAGTCGTATTGGAAATGTGGCATAAGTGGTGAAGACATTTAATGGGGGCATCCAAAGAATAAGGCCCTCCTCTTCCCGCTAGGCTCCCAAGTGGAATAAGCAAACAAGCTTAGGGGGACCAGACCCATCCTTTCGGCCACTAAACCTGGCAGACATCCTGACCTGAAGACAACACTCATCTTGGCCCTCATATCTCTTAGAAAACAGTCAAGTCCATTAGTGGTGGAGCATGTGCTTTTAGAACTGTAATTACAACCAGGTAGCTCTTATTATTTACCTCAACCGACCTCAATAAATCTCTAGACATCTTCCACACACCGCATATCACACAAGCAGCTGTTGCAACACATGCTACTCAGCCATTAGCCTGTATGAGCGGCTGTTTAAATAAGCCTGAAGGCCTTCCATATCACTGCAGACAAACACAAGCACAAACCAATAAAGACCTAACCTCCGACACACACGCACATGACCTTAATCTCCCAAACATGGAACGCAACAAGTAAGAATTTAACAATATAAAAACACAACAAAGCAAGGATACACATAATCACCTTGACCACGCGTGCTAAACATTCCTCATCTGCTGCTGATGACAGGATGAGTGTCATTATAGAGAGTGATAGAGACAGCATGCTTTATTAATGTAAAGTATTCAAAATGGACAGTTTCTTTTTAGCTATTTTGTCAGACAATTTAAAGGAAGTTAGTGTGATGGAGAGGTGACTGATGGTATAACAATGTGTAGGGCTAGGTACTGTTTTTGTTTTTGTCATATTTTGTTTGCATCCCATCACAGACCCAGAATTAATGCTCTGGTGCATGATTAAAAGTGTAAAATTAGATACAATTCTAACATCCTCAACTGTACTTTGTGTTTAATGCAAATTAGCTAAAGTCAAAAAGCTAACACGTCACATGGCAAATGTAAGTCTAATATTGACTATGTTTTAGCTGTTTTTGGTCTCTACCAATTCAAGGAAATGTCTGGCTCTTTAGCTGTTAATACTCTACTATGTTCAACAGTTAGTCTCTAAATGTATCTGTCTGCTGTGTGGTGCTAAGCAGGTAGTGAACAGTGGGCTTTTATTGTTTTTTAACTAAAAAACTACCTGCTATGGCCATTAACAACACTATGGAGAAAGGTGAGCGTGAACCAAAACTGTAAACATGCAAACCAGACAGCTATTAGAGTTGAAACTTACAATAAAGCTCTGTAAACTTGAGCGGAGCAGCAGATTCTGGTGAGGATTCTCTGTAGGTCCTAAGCAACCCTTTTCACATTGTCACATTTTCCCATTTTAGTTGATACATTATTATCATTTAATGTAGCAGCTTTAACCAAGTCCTTCAGAGGCCTCTCTCTAACCGAAGCTTGACCATAGTACTTTTGCCATAACTACAATCAGTCCCTAGCTGTAACCATATTGCAATTGTCCTGCCCTGATAGAAAGTAAAAACTTTAAACATCTTGGCACCTAACATTACTTGGGGTTTATGAACATTTTGTTTTTTGTAATTAAGGATACCAGGTTGGACATAAAAAAGCAGAAAAAAATACACTCCACTGAACTCCTCTGTACCATTTATTTTTCAGTCTTCAAACACACAGTTCAAAGGACATTTAAACAACTGAACACCACCATCTCACCATCGTGTATCATGGCTTTCAAACTTGTATCTCAGAAAGCCCTGCAGTTTTTTTGGAAGACCTCTAAACCTTGAGTACCAAATTAAGAGATTAGACTGAGAAAAAGCACACAAGACCAAGAAAAATGGCCCCCACAAGATCTTCCCGGGCCAACCTCTGGCATCACAGTCTGCTATAGAGACGTCAAGTAGTGGAGGAGGGAATGTGAAACCCTAGCATGTTCCCCCATTTGGCACGTTCCTGAGGCTCCAACACAGTTATGAGGCCACTTCATAGGAGTGTAAACTGTGTATTTAAAAAGCCGTCACTGTGGGACTAACGTTGGCCCTGGTGTAGGTTGTTAGAATAACTGAATGACACAATGGTTTCTTTTCTAAATAAACAGATGTGGGTAGGCTATTAAACCCTTCATTTTTTTCTCTTCCTCTTGGTCTCCTCCTCCCCTCCTCCATCCCATGTGTAAGTGGCCTCTTACACACACACACACACACACACACACACACACACACACACACACACACACAAACACCCCACCCACAACCAGGCACACACACCCACCACCCACACTCTCTCTCTCTCTCTCTTTAACTCACTGTCACTGTTTCATTCTCTCTCCCTTCGTCCACATGTCTAAGAAAGGCAAAGGGCCGGTTTCCTCTTGCAGCTGTTCAGTACAGATGGGCCTCTATTACAGCCTCAACAGTGAAGTGATATCGGTCGTCTGCCTTGGCTGATAAATTGTGTGTCATTCCTAACTTCTCCAAGACCACTGCCCAATTGAAGCCCTACTGAAAGCACTTCTGCTTGTCTCCCACTCCTCCTCCTTCTCCCACGCTGCACATGGAGGAAATGAACTCACCACAATCCTTCTGGCACTGGACTCCTATCAAATCTACTTCTTAATGAAAGATTACTGTGGGATTTCAAAAAAGACTTAAGCTGGTCCAAATAATAATAATAATACTAAATCATAAGCCCTGTGGTTAACTAATTAAAAGCAGCTTACTTAACACAAATAGAATAATAATATGTGGCATGTTTAAGATAAGGTGAAACTTGTTCATACTGAATGTTATTTAGAAAATGCATCTACTGTAATAAGTTCCATTGCCACCAAAAGATCGGGACTTAGGAGCTAAAAACAACCTGTGTGATTACCACAGAGAAAACAAAGAGAAGGCACTTGCTGGGTAATGAACTCTAAATACTTTTTTAAATACCTGTAATTGCATCTCTAGTACAGAGTATATATATGTATATATATATATATATATATCAAAAAAAGAAAAAAAAAATCATAATTGGCACTGAAATCTAGATCCAGATTTTTAGTCTTTATGTCTTTATTCTTTATGAAAGGTGGTGAAAAAAACTATTGATTTTGCATGTTTAAAGAAACTCTTAGACTTGGTCCATGTTTTGTCCATTTAGTTACATATTTTTCCTTTGTTCTTTTTTTCCCCTTGTTTTTGGGAGGAGAGTCTGTGTATAGAGGGTGTCATATTCTGTAGAGACTGTAAAACTCTTTGAGGCAAGTTTGTGATTGGAATTGGATCAATATAAATCAATTTGACTTTCTGCTGCTCCATTCCATCAACATGTTTCCAACATTTAAAAACAGTGGATGTGTAACATTCACACAAAGCTTGCATTTAAACAAATAACAATATCCAGTTCTGGTAGCATATGGCCCTTTGAAAATGATTGCCTCTGTATAGGGGCCATGTTGGGGGGAAAAACACATTATGAGCTACTGAAACTACTGAAAATATGATCAAGGTAAGTAAATAATAATACATAACGTACATAATATGAAACTTAAGCTGGAAGTATCTTTAAAAAGTCAGAACATTTCAACTACTACTTTCCAATGTCGCCAACACAGTAGGGCAGGAGTGCATTCCCAGCTGGTTCTGCAATGCTGATAAGGCATTGCGGCTGCCTGGTGACCAAATAAAAAGCACATGTCTGACATAGCATCAGAGATACATCAATCTTCTGTGAACTCTTGACTCCTATGGGATTACTGTGGATAAGAATGATGCGACCAATCCACATGTTGGGTACTTTGAAGAAACACAGATGCAATTTTAGATTCAGCTTTCAGAAAAGGTTTTTCAAATACCTGCATTTGAAAAATGTTGTGTTTTAATGTTGGTTGTATTTACTTTTGAAGATTGAGAGATGGCTTTTTTAACTGCAGATTCCCTGCCTTTACCTTTAGCTCCTTTCGGTTTATGGATGCCTGTCACCTTTGCCTTAGGCTAGATGGCTTTTTACTGAAGACAACACAGCGAAGAGAGGAGGAGAGCAGGATTGAAAATACACTTCCCTGCAAAGTTGATCTGAGCCACAAATCATAAATACAAATTAGTGTTTACTTTGGGGCTATATTAATTATTCTAAAACAACTTGTACAAACTTTGAGGGAAGCTTATTCTGATTGTGTTGCTTTTTTCCTTCGTTTTTAAAGAATTGATCATGTAAAATTCCTTCCACAAAACGTAACGTCCTTGGCAACCAGAGGTTTTCATATGAATGCATTTGGTCTGCTCAACGGTCTGTGTAACGGTCTAAGATTTCCATTGTCAGAAATTACTTAATTTAATCATTCCGCAAAGATAACTTTGGCGTAATCGTTGTGTAATCAGGACAAAAATTAGCCAAGAAAAGATACATCATGATGACTCTGACTTTTTACAGGACATTTTTATACTCTAAGGACTCACTCATGGTTTTATCTTTCTATGCACAAGACATACTTTCCAGCATTTTTCTCCTCAGTAAGAATCCAAACTTGCATACAAAAAAACATCCCGGTGCTAATGTTTTGCCACAACATACCCCGCCAGTGTCTGATTTCAACTGATAACAGCCGGACAATCACTCTAGTGGGGCCCCAGATGGTTTTGGACAGATTCATCACAACTAACACACCAGGTCAGCCTCAGGTAATTCATCAGGGCACTGGGCTAATTCAGCAGTGTCGGGCAGGAGCAAAATGAGATGACTCCATTGACACAATTTATGGCTTCTTCCAAGTGTGTGGATCACTGTGTGCATTGTTAGACTCTATCCATTAACTCTCTGGAGGAAAAGCTCTCACTCTATGACCATGTTGTATGATGTGATGTTCGACTCAAATCCCAGGAGCAACTGACAAAATTAACCCAATCAATGGCCTCTTTACTCAGAAACCTGGGAACCTCCTAAGAAACAAGTCACATAGCATACAATAATTACTAGAAAAAATTAGGCATCCATCCAATCCAGAAAATGTGTCCCATCGCTTAAACCTCATTATGTCAAATAAAAAGTCCTTTTGCAATGTCTAAGAACTGCAACATAAACATAACATGTGGCTCATTATGCACGTTCTGCAAAACATCTGTAGGCCAAGGTCTAATGATCCCACACTGGAACAGAGATTCTCATTAGAATTGTTG
>NC_045737.1:19657477-19658017 GCF_008692095.1 Etheostoma spectabile | reverse complement strand
TTGTGTTTATTTTGTATATGCTGTTTAAACAAGTAAGTCAAACTGAATTTACATCTAATTTAACATTGATCCGCAGGACGGGGAAGCTCAATATAGTAATGCTTGAAGCTTAGATATTGCAAATATTTATTGGAAAAGTCATCCAAACATCATAGTTATTTAGCTCCAATCACCAATTCTCAAGCTTTCTACAGTGTTGGCTGTTGCTGTCCTTTATTAAAAGGAGGTTATGAGTTTTGGGTTTATGTCTTTGCTTGTGTGTTTGATAGCAGGATAAAGCAAATACAACTTAACAGATTTCAATTCAATTAAGTAGAAACTAGGGCTGCACAATTAATCTAACTTTAATCACGATCACGATTTTGGCTTCCCACAATCAAATTTGCGTGATTGATTTGATTTTAAATGCGTAATTCCGTTCACAGAATGCTCCGTTTTTTTTTTTGCAAAGCCAATCTACCACTGCATAAACCACTGTCTGATCATGTGCCAGTCAGTGTTGTTCCCTGCTTAGTTTCTAGATGTAGACAGTCACGGAGG
>NC_045737.1:19635326-19657467 GCF_008692095.1 Etheostoma spectabile | reverse complement strand
GTAACGTGAGGAAAATTCCACAACAGTCGGTCATACGCCGGTCACAAGGTTTACCAGTTTACTAATAAAGGCAACATTTTTTCCCATCTGTGTTGTTTTTCAGACAACAGCAGTGACCAGTGCTAGTTGGTGCTAGTTTGTGTCTGTTAGCTCACAGGGGTCTAGGGCGCTAGTTTGTGTCTGTTAGTTCACAGGGCTCTAGTGTGCAACTAACAGTTTTCCTAGGTTGCACCGGTGCAGCTAACGTCCTCGCATCCGCTGCCTCTCCACAAACAAAGCAATGTTGTTTAAATCAATATGGTTTAATTTTGCGTTACATGACCCATTTCTTCAGTAAAGCTGTGCCTGTGTTTCCATTACACAGAAATATGTCAGCTCTGAGCAATCTGACTAACTCTGATTTGTTTTGCCACAAGTATTTTGAATTTTGCACAATTCCACGTATGTTATACTATTGTTATATACTATTATGAATATAACTAGGAAGTATCCAATACTGTATTCTCCAAAACTTCTGGGAACCATTGGCCAATCTGTTTGGTTGTTTAACATGTTGTGTAATTTGAATAGATGTTTTCAATTAAGAAAATATATTTGGAGCATTGTTCAGCCTTGGTAGATGTATGAGTGTTTTTTACTTGTTTCAAGAGTTGCTAATGATTTGATTATTTAGCCTCAGTAAAATCCAGACTTGTTTGATTACGGAGTCAGTACCCTTTATGTACCAAAAGTGAACCGTTGCCCATGTCTGGGGGGTGAAAAAATTAAATCAGTGAACCATTAAAATCACCATTAGGACTTTTAAAACTAGACCAAACACCACATAAAAGCTAATTTAGAAGTAATAAGATTCACTGGAATGTGTTTAGTCTTCCTCAAAAAGTTGGAAACGGTGAAGAAGAACTGTTCTGGCTTGTTAACTGAAACAAGAGAAGAGAGGGCTAAAGAGAGAGCTGCACACATATCAGGAAGGTAAGGATTTCAGAGCTTTAGTTTCCAAAAGCTAAAGCTCTGCCAAATTGAAGAATATAGGCTTTAAATTGTTTCTTTCTATTTATACTTGTAAAGTGACCTTTACTGGTGTTTCTACTCTTGCCCACTGCATTCAAACACACTTAAATGTTAAATAACGTCACAGGATTGTGACTTTAAGCGTCATAAAAAGCACATACATTTATTATACATTTTTTAACTAGATACAATGATGTAAGTAAAAATAAGCACACATCACTTGTGCTTCATAAATGACAAAATCTAAGCAGATAAGTTCAATTCAATGAAGGCGTGACAAGTTTCAGTTCAATCAATTCTCTGAAGTTCTCCCCTTTGGCTGCTTGGTTTTGTCGCTCCATTTACATTTTCAATCCAGGTGTGCACCTATGATTCCTCCCTGTTGTCTCTGTGTGTTAAAGGGCAGGTGTGTCCCGCTGTGGTGGCCAAAAGTTTATGACCTTCCATAATCTGTTACTCCACACTATTAGCCTCTGGTCATCCTGCGAGCTGGTAGGAATGTCAGCGTGGATGTGCAGTGGCTTGCTCGAGACGCCTCAGTCGTCTTTCCAAACTTAACTAGAAATGTTATATAACAAAGACATGTGCTGTATGCCGAATTTCAGAGATTTTACATAGAGACTCATGGGACAACAAAGACTGATGCTCTAAAGCAGACTCTTAACAATGAGGCCACATCTTCACTCTATTACATACCATATCCATCACCACGAAGGACACTGAGGCAAAGGGGACATTTGGCATAATCACGGTCATTTCCTGGACCCAGCCGTGCACCCCGGCTGTCTACGTATGGAGTCTGGCAGTCTGGGCCCTCAAAGACAGTGCAAACACACAGCGAACACACTCATCCATCCACCACACAGCAGACCTCTGATCCATCTGCGACAGCAGCCGAACAATCTGCTCCTTCTTCTGTCCTTCCCTGTCCAGACATACTGTCTGTCACAGTCTGTCCGCCCTGAATGAAGATAAAGGAGAAAACCAGAGCCTGATTTATCAGTCAACATTGAACTATCTGAATGTCCTTTGCACAGATAGCTGGATAATGTCAACTCAAAGACCTTACCCTGCCCCTGTGGATTGCTTTTATCTACCTCTTCCAGATATACTCCTGAGAATACTCATGAGCACTAATAATAAGCCTGTAGTTTCAAAGTTAGAACTCAAGGAATACAAAAAAGTGTGTTTCTGTGTCTATCGTTATCGAAGCAGCAAGGCTGACCATGCACATGTGGACTGTAGTAGAAGTTGTGGTTATAACTAACAAATAAGAAGGCAGTTCATATTCATCCATAGAAGCCTAAGTTGACCTCTGGGGTCAAAAATATCAGGTACTCCAAAGCTAACCTGGTAAAATTAGAAAAGGATAAAAGCACAGCTGCTCTCTCAGCTAAGACAGTTATTACCAATGTTTCAAACAAACCGGGCATTTTTTTGTGTTTTGTCGAAGACACCTTGATAAAACGTGTTGACACCGGTTTTAGTCTTTCATGCTATAAGTAGCACCTCTGTTAAATTAATGCTATTTTACCATTACATAAGCTAACAACAATAGCCTTACAAACTTGAATATGTCGTTTATGAGTTGTGTAACTATTTTCTTAGATAGTAATTCAAGTTTAAATTTAAAGTGAACAATCTCCAAGCAGATAGTTTTCTACTTTGGACAAGAATTTTCATTTATTTAGAATCAATTTTACTTTTGGCACTATTTTGGTCTCCACCAACTCTCAAGGTAAATATGTGGGTCTTTAGCTGCTAAATGCAGCACTCTGACTTTGTGCCATTTAATGCTGGGTTTGTCAGAGCTTTTCACTGAAAACAGCTAGCATCTAGGCTACTGCTGAAACAAAACTGATGAGAGCATTGAGACTCGAACCAAAATAGTTACATTGCACACCTTTAAACCAAAACAATAATCCTTATAATTTCATAATTTGACATTAGATAATGTCATTTGAGTCTTTGTTCATAAACAAAGTTGTATTAGGGCAACAAATCTGTAATTTTGACAAGAAATAAACTCATTCAAATTCCAATCTCTACTCTGAGATTAGAATTTTAAGTAATTTTAACTGATTTAATTGAAGATATAAACCTATTTGATATATTTTATTTTGATAAATCTATGAACTTGTCAAGGACAACAAATGCAGGCCTACAGAAATGTGCCTTGGTGGCTTGACAATGTACAGAGAGCTCTAATGGCATGTATGGTCCAAGATCGACGGTATCTTACATTTAACCGCAACATAACATTTCAAGAAACAACATCCATTCTCATGGTCTTTTCCAACTCCTCTACTCTCCTGTCATGTTAAATGATCTGCTGATCACATGAAGCGTACATGCGTTTGTCTGTCAGCACAACTTAACCTCAAAAATCTAATGTGATACTATGTGTTACTGACATCAAATGTTATATCTAGAGGTGTTGTAATCTGACGTCTCGATTCCCTTCAACTGTTTTGACAAATCTGGCATGTAGCAACAGTTTTTGTTTAATTTTTTAAAAAAGTAGGCAGACTCTGATAACTGTCAAAAATCTAATCAGCGTAATCTTTCTGATAAAAGAGACTTTAAACAAAAAAAATAGGTTAACAGTGGTAAAATGTCGCTTTTCTTGTTGTGTGTCTTTCTCACCTGCTGAAGTAGTGACAATTGTCTGTCCACAAACAGGAGTACAACATATTTAGATAGAGTTAATTGTGTTTGGCTTTAATATGAAGTGATGAATGCATGCTTCCAGGGCATGACATTAACATTTTGGTGCACCAGCTTGCAAGAGGGCAGAATTCCACAAAATTGGTTTCCTGCCTGTTTTGGCTGCATGCTTTTCTTACCTGCTATGGCATTAAGTTTAACATGATTGTTTTCCCCTCACATAGAAAAAGAGGTCAGCACGTCTGGTCTTTGAAACTTTGCTATCAAACTATCCAGCACACTCAGGTCTTATCATTAAAGCATTTTCTAGGCTTGAGTAAGCCTCTTCACAGAAGAAGAAAGACACCCAGGCTATGCTTTGAACTTGAGATAACATGGTCTCCACATGGTGTATGTGAAAGAAGTGCTTTTTGTTTGTGTGTGCGTGCATGATCATTTTCATGTCAAAGTTAAATTAGGCATAAGGAACATTTGGCATTTGACATTCTTAAATGTTTGGAAAATAAAAAAGAGTATTTCTGTTCTGAAGAGAATCCAACAAGGCATGTTTCAAATCGTTCAACTACAGATGTCAGACATCAGCACATATAAATAAAAATCTACAAAATATTAACCAATTTGTGACATTGTAATGACATTTTGCTTGACTGTAGCGCTTCCTTCAACCTCAAATTCATTCAATTTTAGTTTTTCTAGTTCTACAAGTTTAGAACATCCAGAGGAAAAACTCTCCAGAGTGAGGCCTTGAGAATATAAAGTGGTTCAAAGTTCTAAGTGGCCTGATTTTTCCATCAGACTTCACTCATGTCTCTGGTTGGAGTTTGGGGACAAGCAAGATCTGATTTACACATCCTCTAGTTTCCCCACCCACCCCTACCCTACCTGACAGGAGCAGCTGCTCCTCATGACAAATAGGCCATGTCATCTCCAAAATTCCTGCAGGGCTGCCCTGCTCTCAGCATTTCTGTCAGCACTCAATATGACGTTCTAATTTTACCAAGGCTGGCACGCCTGTGCACCCTTAGTGTGATTAGCTCTTTGGTAACGTGCACTAGTGGTAGAAAGTAACTAAGCAGTACACTGTACTGAAGTGCAATTCTAAGATAGTTGTACATTTCATTTTTCTACTAGTTTTTTGTTCAACTGCACTACATTTCACAGTGCAATGTTTTTTATATTTTTGATTTAGTAACTAACTACTAACTTTGCTACAGTTACTAGTTACTATACAGATAAAGGTTACATACACAAAGTATCAGATAATATTTTTCAAATGATGTACTACTTTACATACCCAGTATATAAGGAAGTAATCATCTCCACCTGAAGCTACAACATTAAAATTCTGCTTACATGTTAATGCGTCAGCAAAAATGTAAACTATAAAAGTGACTGGGGCCATTCTCCCTATTAAGCCCTTTTAATGGAGATATTTTAAGTACAGAGCTGAAAACACTCATTTGAAACATATTTTTACTTGAACAAGTTAATTAATGCAGGACTTGTACTTGAGTATTTTTACACGGTGGTATTGCTAATTTTACTTAAGTTAAGGATCTAAATACTTTTTCTTCCACAGCCAATTATAGACAAACAGTAATGCAAGGATAATCTTATACAATTAGAAAAAGAAAAAAAATGGTGGCGTGTTACTGGATTTGTGGAGCCCGTACATGCTGACCGAAAATATATTTTGGTGAGAAACTGGTGTTGTAACATCCCTGTTAAGAACTTACATTTTAAAGTTGGAATAGCTCATACACAACATCCAGTGCACAACATACACAAACCAATGCAGGGCCTTCAAGGTCTCGTTAAGGCTATGGAATGAGCGGCACAGCCCTCTGGGTAATGGACAGGGGATGTGCTGGAAGGAAACTCAAGCCTTCTTGCCATTCCAGGCCGAGCACAGCATGCCATGCTCCATATCAATGACAAAAGCAGACAGGCAGCAAGCACTGATGCATAAAACATGAGCCTGAGAAAGTTAGCACAACTGAGGCAATTGGACGTTGCTGACACAGAATGTCTAATAGTGTTTGGTAAACTAGATAACAACTTAATACACCAAAGTATGTGGGATGTTACTGCCTTCCTTTGCCTTAATGTGACATCAGTGTACAGTATGTAACTCTGATGGGAAACAAATGTGAAACAGACTCCATTGAGAATATGACAAATAATTACTGAGGAAAAAGTATTGATATTTAGAGAAAGATTACTTTGCTAAGGAGTGTTAACTCTTAAACAAACACATTTAAACAAGAATGCAGTCAAACTACTGTGTAGTCCACAACCATACAGCAGTTTTGTATGAATTTAGACAAGGCCAAGGAGTTGTTTTGGTTGAAACCATATGGGACTCATTTGCGAGGGAACTTCTGGCATGGATTGCAGTGCCTGGTTTTGATGTTCAGATAGGCACGGTACACATTTGGGTCAACATGAAACTATTCCAAGATAAATGTCTTGCTGTCACTGTAATAGAGAGTAAAATTCCAAACCTAAACCATTCACACATTTAAATTACTTTTAGTTCTTTTTTCCACACTTCAACAGGAATGTATGGAGTTAACTTGTTCCATATCTTCTTTAAACTCAATGCTACATCCTTAAAAAAAACAAATGTCAGTTTTAATATTTCTTGTTTAGAAAGTCGAGCACAGCTTTTTATGGAGTGACATTCCAGTGATTGGATTCCATTTAAAAAGAAGTGTAAAAACAATTTTGTCTATAAAGTTATAGTGAATGTTTCTCAGTTTAACAGGCAGATTTGAGTCTGCTTTTTTCTCCTGCTTGGATCAAATTAAGTTGAGGGGCCTGTTTAGGGAGAACTAAGGCTACAGCAGGGACCAATACAAGGTTCAACTCCAAAACTCTCCTGTTGCATCAGCTTCTCATTCAGTTACATCAACTCTTTGAAAACACAATAGGGCACAGGGCAAGAACCTTCCCAAAACATGAACCTTGTGATGACTGCGTGAACTACCATGTGACATCTAAGACAGGGAGCCAGAAGTACATTTGTGAGAGCTTTACTGATTATAGTTTTAGTCTTAAGTAACAGTTCAACTATTTGACTAGTAGCATCTTTATAATGGATTCTATGTACATCACACAACTTGAAACATCAGTTGCAATGGGCAAGAGAGAGGTCGTTTGTCTCCCCCCCCCCCCCCCCCCCCCCCAGCTCTTAATACTTGAAAAATAAATTAATAAATGAAATTTTAAGATTTAACTGGCATTTGTTGTTTAGGATTTCTTACATGAGGTTTTTCAACAATGTTCTCACGATGAAAACAAAAGTGCTGTGTTGAGTATGAGTCCCTACAGCAGCTAAAGTTAGTGGTTTCCCAAACCAAGTCTTACAGATATAAATGCATACAAAACAAATTGTAGTACCTAAAGTATGTGAAATTGCTGCTGATTGCGGTAATTATTCAAATAATGCTGTTCTTTGACAACAACAACTACTCATTTCAATCTGGTACGTTGTACTTGAGTGTTTCACAGTAATGCCCTCAGCATGTTAGCCATGTTGTGATTACAATCTGAGCAGCTTTGAGACGCCATTTGCTTCAGATGTGTGGTAAATTACAGGAAAAACAAAGCCTATACACACATATAGTAACATGCAGACACTGTGGCACCAACATACCAAATGTTGCACCATTATATAGCTCCCACCTCCAGCCCTTTTGACACTACCGTACTGTCCTGGCGAAGGACACTGGCACACTGGAGAGGAAAAGTAGATAGTAGTAAGAATTGTACTGAATTGTCTCAAATTTCTATTGGCCAAATTCTTGCTCCTTTAAAGCTAAATAAACGTCGGAATTTTGATGGGCACTTTTAAGTATTTTCTTGGAAATCACACAAATTGTTTTCCAATGTTGTTTCACAATTGCTTCCAGTGAAATCCTCAAAGGCTGTTGTCTTGTGTTTAGCTCGCTCAGACTTTGGACTTGGGTCAAGTATGTAATTGTTCATGCAGTAATATAGTTATGTCAATTAAAACATTGTGAGGCCTACATACTTTAAATCATAGCCCACACTGCTAGTTAAATGCCACCCAGCTGCTTTAACTGTACTTATACATGAATCCTCTCTTTTGGCCACTGATACCAAAATAAGTGTGGTCCTACATGAATTCAAAGCTAACCTAATCAATTCATGTACAACTACTTACTGAGATGCAGTAAATTACGGGTTTGACCCAACAGCAGTAATTGATCACTGAATGACCTACAACCCCATGTTAGAAATAAGTCAACAAGTTGGCTTTGCAGCAGGACACAAATGCAGGTATTACTACTTATTCAGGGCAATTGAAAAGCCTGCTGGAATGTCTTCAATGTCTCAGGTGAATTTGACAGACTTAAATCAAAGTGTCTGCATGGAGCCTCTGCCTTTCTTTCTTCTTATGCAAACTTAATACGCCACAAGTTTGAGCAGTATAGAAGCTTGCTGAAGCTTCTTATTCTGCAGGCAGGGACTTTTTCAACCTGTAACTTCAATCTAGCAGCAGCTGCGCGCCCGCATGGAGTCACCTCCATGAGACATCCACTGCCTGCATCCAGCAGACAGACAGGGAGAGATTGAGGATGAGGTCCAGGGTGACAGGCACAGTAGGTAAGGTTTCACATTCACACATTGATACGAAGAGATACAGAGGATCACTTACACGGACTGAGACACCCACTTTAACACATGCAGTACCATTCTTTTTAAGGTTGAGGCTGGTGTTTTTCTCTATTTAACAAATCTAGTGAAAATACCAAAACCAACTTTGTGTAAGGCTGTCTCTTAATACTTTCTGACTTCCATGCTCAGTCTGTGGCACTGAAGACCTAAATGGCCAAGTAATTTCCTAAAGCAGCTGGGAATTGAAGTTTTTACCAAACATTACTTGAAGAGGAGTAAATCGTGCATTTGTTAGGGACTATTTTGAGCGATCAATTAATACACATTTGAGGTAAGGTCACATTACATTCCATCCTACAAATCTGCCTCGCACTCGGCCTGTGAAAAGAGACACAATGTCACGTTTTGGATGTTGGCAATATATTGATCAAAGTAATAGCAAACCGTTAACAGGCCGGAGATAGCAGCAAAATAGAAAATGCGTGCTTAAATTTGTCCATAGTACAAACTTTAATAGAAGTGAAAAGCAAACAGAGCGAGTATTCGATAGACAGGAGTGTAATGTGACCATACCTAAGTATTACCAGCCCCAGGATGGTGTATGTGGGGTTGACTAAAAATAAACTACAGTGTCCATGTTCATCATGATGAAGAAACATGTTACCTAGTGAAACAGTGTGGCTGACTGAAGTTATTTTATAACAAAACTTAAAACATAGAATGTATTTTTTTTGTCTAAAACTATTGATTGAAACTTTATCTGATGCTGGTATGCCTTTACCAGAGGTAAGAAGATGGAAGAATTTGATGGCCTGCTATCATTTTACATTAATGATTTCTAAGTAAGAGACAAATACTTAAAAGGAAATTGGATACCTTCACTTCTGGTGGTGACAGATGGTCAGAGAGTTAGAGAGAGAGAGAGAGAGAGAGAGAGAGAGAGAATGCAGCTGCAGCCTGGTTACATGATGGTAGGGGTCCAGAACAGTTGGGGGTTTCAGACTGCACTGCAACATGATAGCCATTTTGAAATACCCACATATTTAAAATAAATAAATAAATAGGAGAATAAATAAAAATCACTTTCTGTAACCAGGTTCTTTAACTTAAGAACCAAAGAAAACGCTGCATTTTCCCAAATCCTTATTTACCTAATAGTTTATCTCATGTTTTTAAGGACATACTAAAAAAAAAAACGCTTCCTGCACACTGTAAACACTTTTAGCTTTAGGATTTAATTGTGTTATGCCATTTGAAAAGATTAATTGCACAACATTTCATTCACATAGATTCAGTTTTTTCTTCAGTTTTATGTAAAGCTTCCCATGACTAAAGGCATCAGATGATTATGGAGTCTTGCAGTCCAGGAATGGAATCCAGCATTTTTCCAAAGAGTTGAGGTATGAAATGACTGAAGAACTTTGGTATCTGAACTGAAGGAAACCTAATATTAGGAATGCCCCTCCATAAAGTATATCTCCCCCTCCCCCCCCCTTTTTTACGCCTCAGAGCTTTGCGCCTAGAGCCTCATTAGACATCACTGCATGATATTTGCAATTTTGGTTGAGCAGGAATGTTACATAAAATTTACTGTGTGCCAGAAATAAATTTAAGAATTTGTTCCTACCAATATCTGCTGCTGAGTAGAACTTTAGTCAGCAAAAGACAATTTGATTGGAAGTCAACTATGGACTGGATAATGCTGTTTATTTATATTGATCAAATATTTGCTATTTTATAGCAAATGTAGAAACACAATAAGTACATGTATGTATACTAAATCTTAAGTCTTTAATTTGCAAATAATTATATATTTACTGTTTGTCTAACATTACTTTTTGATACATTAATTTTACTTGACTTAACTCAATATTGAGTTACTGTTTTCTAGCTGACACACAAAGAGGTCCAAGAGTGTGGATTACTTATTAACACCACAAATCCAAACTTTAATCCCTTGTTCCATTTAAGCCTAAAAGCCAAGTCTGCACAGAATCGATCACCGGCAATCGTCGCCCCGCATGCCGGTTAGATTTGTTTCTGACTTGATCCAGACTTGCTCTGACGTCATGCACACGTGGGCCAAGATAACCTCACGAGATCAAGGCAGCCACAGGTTTGAGACGCAGGCAGCACAGTTGCTTTTTCACAGACTGCAAGACCCAGGCGGACCCAGGGCATGCTGAGGAGCACCAGTCTCAGCCGATTGTTTCAGAATTGACTCAAAATGACGACATTTTATACAAACCTTTTGTTTTAAACCTTGCTATTTGTCTGATTTAAAGGCTTATTCTGTACAAACCACTTGTTGTGTGGCTGATAGTTACGTATAGAAGTCAGAGAGACTAAATCTGTTCAGATTACGAATCATCTACAGAGTGTTGTTTATTAACATCAGCAACAGATCGCATGTAGAGCATTTCGACAGCTACTTTATTCACAGTAACAAGACAAAACAAGTTAATGCACCTGGTCAAGAAATAGTCCACACGTGTTCCTGGTAAAGACAAAAAAGGTTGTTGTTTCTCTATTTCATATTCATACAGATGAAATAGACAAGCTATAACACAGATAGATAACACAGTCAGGCTAGCTTTTTCCCTGTTTCAAGTCTTTATTCTTTATGTGCAACAGTAGAGCTGGGATATCCCAGCTCTACTGTTACACATAAAGAATAATGATTATCAATATATCTATAATTTCCAAATTGTTCAACTATTCCTTTATATCAAACATTGTAACATCTTATTTATAATATAAAAATTACACTTCCATTAAGACAATAAGCTAATAAATGCTGACTTTACCTCAAAAAATCTCTTGCAGAGCAGTAATCCACCCTATAGGTTACCTATATGTTAAGTCTGGACATGAGTTACAGCAGCTGTAATGTGGTGGCTATTTCACTTTTATCACTGTAATTATAGTTAAAAACATGACGCCTGCATAAGTGCCTGCTTGTATTTTCTCTGGTCAGAGGAAAAGTAGGAGAGAGAGGAGAGCAGCGGAGGGAAACGTATACTCAACATTGTGAAGTAAGGGTTTATGAAGAGCCTATCTACCCAGCAGGAGATGTTTTATTAGTGGTGTTTAAATGACCGGCTTGTTAAACATCAAGCAGCAGGCAGGCAGCCAGGCGGCTGTGGCCTCAAGATCTGCTGCAACGCTACATCACTGGCTATTTTCACCCTCTTCAGAGCTTTATTTGACATGCTAGTGTGTAGACAGGGTTGTTTCGAGACACAATAATCACTTTTAACTTAAGTTGAAACACTGGATTCCCACCTGCGAGTGGGAGTTAGTACTCGGGTGGTCCTAGGCTATTCAGTATCTCCATAATGTCAGAGAGAGAGAGAAAGAGAGAGAGAGAGAGAGAGAGAGAGAGAGAGAGAGAGAGAGAGAGAGAAAACAAGCCAGGGAAAAGCGATTAAATAAATAAGAAACCTTTTTTAAAGTATTGATGATATTAACACCTCGACGCATGCAGAGAATCAACTTAAAAAAAACTATGGACAACACTAACAAAGAATTATGCATTAGTATGTTTAATCAACATCCCCATTTTTAAATTTCAATGTGAGATACAATGTTATTCTTTTGCTTGTGGGTCATGGGAGCACATGAAAATAAATGATCCCTGGAGATGACTGATGCAGTCATGGAAAATATGCGAGATTAACTGTGTTCTTTGATGATGATGACACAGATGGAACATCAGGAAATGGGAAAAGTCAAGTAATCGTTTTAGATGTTGATCCATTTTAGGGCATTGCTCAGTTAGTGCCGATTATTTCCTGTCTGCACAGTTTTAATCTTGAAGCCAGAAATGAAATTCAAGGAAATGAAAGCATCATGAACACTATATATCACTGATTTAAATTAAAATGACTGTCGGACTAGTTGAAAATAAACATAATCTGTTGATGATGTTAAAGCCAGCTTTGTGAAATAAAAATACTATTATCCTTTTTTTTTAAAATTTGCATACACAATCTACTAAACTGCAGGGACAGTACCACACACTGTGCAACTGAGTATGTGAGATGATAAATTTAGTCAGAAACTTGCCATAAAAACAAAACTTATTTTAATATCAAAAATCCTGTACCACCCACTACTATATAAAGTACTGCAAGTTACACATTGTTTTCACAGACAATAATAGCACCGTACTGTAGATAAGTATACAGGCAATGGACCTTGAAGCTATTCCAAAATCAGACCACTCAAATTCGCAGAAGACAACTTATCTGTGCAGTAACTCAAACAACACACTGGATTTAGAAACCTTATCATCAAATCCACCTGCAACAGTCTAAATTAAGCTCTGTTGTTCTGTTGGATGAATTGCTGGATTGCCAAGCAACAATTGAGTTAGTTTGCAGTCCATGGTTACACTGAACACTAATATGTGGTCTGATCTGTTAGTCAAAGCTCTTACTGATATATAATGATGGTTTTCCATGCATCCATTACTTGAGCTCTCTTTTTGGCAAGTGAAAGAGGGCTGTAGGATGGTATTTATATAAAGGAAGAGTTTGGCTTGGGTTATCAGACTGGTTTTCTGCAAGATGAATTGCAATGTGAACAAGAACAGCATCATGGTATAATTTGTTTCCTTCATCTGGACCAAATGAATCAAACTACAGCTGTGAAAGTGCACTTAGATAGAAAGTATAGTTCCAGAGAAAACAGTTACTTACCTTCTCTCACTTTTTGACCTTTCAGTGATCAAACCTTTTCTTGCAACAATGATGTGACTTTTTCTTTTACGAGAGCATAAGCAGACTTCAGTTCTGAGCCGTCTATTTGATAGATCTGATTTTGATCCTGCTACTGCCCAGGCGCGGTTGTCCAGACAGCCTGTGATTTATCTGGTGTCTCTAGATTAAACAGTGTACAATGCTGGCAGCGTCAGAGACAAGCTGCACTCTGAACAATTTCAAATGTAAATACAACCATGACTTTGGAAATCTATGTTTGAGCTTTGAGGCTTCATTGTGTATTCAGAGCAATTGAAGGCAGGGAGCAGAAGTCAGATGATTGACTGTGAAGGGAGTCTTCCTGAAGCTAGTGAAAAACAGTATGCCTGAATACCTAGGCTAGAAACCAGGAAATTGTGCAAATAACACAATGTTTTTTGTTTGATACACATCTACTATTTGTAATCAACAACAACATAAAAAGGGGAGCGAACATTTGGTCTAACATTGAGTCAAAGCACAACAAACTGAAGAAATTATCCTGTACCATTATTATATTGCATTAACCCCAGCC
This sequence comes from Etheostoma spectabile, assembly GCF_008692095.1. Lineage (NCBI taxonomy): Eukaryota > Metazoa > Chordata > Actinopteri > Perciformes > Percidae > Etheostoma > Etheostoma spectabile. Next base: position 19,643,868 of record NC_045737.1, on the reverse strand, counting down.
TGTTTTCTTTTGAAGATACAAGGGTTGAAAGCTAATGCTAGCAGCACTGACAAAGTGCTGTATTAATGATCAACTGGAGAGTGGTTGGAGTCCAGAACATATTTCATGAGCCAGAAGAATGAGTGCTGAGGTTTCTGGTTCGGGGTCATCTGAAGAGTCAAGACCAAACATCCCTCTAGGAGTCCCCACAGGAAGTCATCGCTAAGAGTGCAATTAGAGAGAGGAAGCCCCAGTTTTTGCCCGGAGTCTTCCAGCCCAAAAGATAGCATTAGCATCTCTATCTTGAGTCTAAACGAGGTCTGGTTGTTTATGTAACTAACTTAAGACAGCAAATACGTTTCTGATAATTGTTTCATCAACATATTACTATTGCTATATGCTATCACTCTGCAATTATTTATAGCACCTGGCTGGATACACCCAACTCCTACTATTCATAGTTGATGGAAACGCACATGAACCTACATTAATCTTGTGAATTTCCTTATGCAGATTTTCTGGAAATACTGTAAAAATCGGTGCTACATTTGGATTTAAACTTGACTAGAAAGGATGAGTTCAGTATGGTTTATCTGTAAAACAAAACTAGGATAAGAAAAACCGCCCTTCCTTCACTCAAAACTCTTTTTTAATTTTTGTAGTTTAAGACACATCTTGGTTGGTATTTAAGTTTGGTTCCCTTCCTTAGCTGGGAACAGATGAAAACAGATTAAACACATTTTGAATTGTTCACAGGTTTTAAGGGAAAGTGTTTCTAAAATAGTATTCATGCTAAGTTGGAGTTTTTTTCCTAATCAGTGTTGGTGATCATTAACTGTTATCCGACAAGCAGGCAACGGAGTTCCTGTTCACCCGTTCGGGAGGCTCAGACACACTTTCAGTATTCCGTGGACTTGTTTGCAAGGAGACCGGATCCACCTCCAAGGATATTAGCTGTTCCAGCCTGGCATACTCTGTGTGTAGGACGGCCGATTTAACCCGTCACCCCTCACTGATGTAGTGAAATGTGTCTCGTTAAGCAGCTTAAAACACAACTTGCTAGTGCAAAGATAGCACTAGGACGTTAACTAGCAGTTACGAAATAGGCCTACTTTTCTTTTATCATGCAAAAAGAGTGTTTTAATACCTTTTATTTTTGTTTTATTAATATTGTTTTTTACTGTTAAAATGAATGATTAATTGGCCTAAATTCTTTTTGTCAGTTAAAGCTATAGTGCGTAGTTTCTGTCTCCCCCATGAGGAATTCTAAATAATGACAACACTGTCATCCACATAACAAGCCTTCCGTGATCACGAACCACTCCCAACCCTCCTCCACGCAGTTGCTAGAAGCTAAGGATGACACAGAGGATTAAAAAACACAATGGACTCTTCAGAAGAAGTAATTATCGTTACTCGGTTTTCTGCATGTGAAAGTCGTCGGGCGACACAATCTTATTTTTTTTGCAATCACATTTTTTTATTTAAACAAATGAGCAAAAGTGCAAAACATTGGTTTGGATGACAATATACAGAAAAGTACACTATACATCCTGAAGAAGGCACAATGCACCTTTTCCACAATCCTTACTTGCAAAATATTTCCACACCAAAACAAAGAGAGGAAATACGGGTACGAGGGAGACACAACAAAAACACAACAGCAAGAACGATGTCTGCAGCTCACAAACAAGACACACAGAAACAGACACAAACAAACACACAAACAAACCGGCATAAGACAAAAGGGAGCAAACACCCACACACAGATAGACGCAAGAAGGCTATAGCAAAAGTCTACAGCATGGACTTCAAGGATTCAGCAATGCTGAGCCAAGTGTCCAAAGTCTTTCCTGGCGCTCCATTTATGCGAGCTGTGGAGAGCTCCATATTTACAACATCCAAAAAGGAAAGGGTCCAAGTACCAATAGACAAAGCATGACGTGGTTTCCAACGGGTTGCAATCATTCTCTTGGCCGCTGTTAGTCCAGCAAAAACGGCACTTTTTTCAGTTTTAACGAAACAACACAATCTTCTGAACATAGCCATAATGAGAAATACAGAGAGAGTTGTGTTGAGCTAATAGTCTTAATTAGCTTTGTGTCAACTCATTTGACAATGGCTTGAAAGTAACAGACGTCCTTGGATATAAAAAAAAGTTACGCACTAGATTTAATTCATACTATCAATTCAAATATGGCTAAAATGAAACAGTTTAATGTTGTGTTATTTAGTTATTACTGATGGTACAAGTTAAATAATGCAACAACATCTGAAAAGAATCATCTCATTTGATCAAAGCAATCTATTTCCTTAGGTTTCACAGTTACACTATGGAGCTGCTAAACAATATTCTGAAACAGATCACAACTTTCGAACATAAATTTCTAAGTCTCTGCTTGTTAATGTTTCCAACTGTGATGACTTCTGCATGACCGCTTACTCACAAAGCTGAATGATGTGTGTTTACGTGTTGAGGAGTTTGGCGTTAGCACCAGGCGGGCTCCTGCTCCAGCTGCTTGTTTATGTTCATTCTAGAGACCAACCACCTTCGACCGACATCAATTCAGGCAAGAGAGACACAACCACCATGTGTGAGTGTTCTCTTACTGTAAATATTTCCTTAGCTGTCGGCTGCCCTTCCTGCCAGCACTCACTTTTTAAAAAGGTGTGGGCTCAGACAGATTTAGACCGTGCAGGTTTACATGCTACAGTACATCAGGGGCTGTTGATATTACTTGTCAGTTAAAGAATAAGTGTTCTCTCAGCAAAAATATGTCTTTCTACATGACGCCTTTAGAGTTGGTCTGGTAAAGAAATGTGCTTTTATTTACCAAGTTTATTAATGAGGGGTTTGCCGTCATCAATAAAACAAATTAGTTGTAATGGGGATTAAGGGACATTTAAGATGAGGCCGTCAATTAGTCAAACACCAGAAAATGAATCTGCATCCACTTTGATAACCGATTAATCAACCCATGTAATGTTTTAACTAAAAATGGAAAAAAAAGAAATTCTCAAATGTGAACTGAATATATTTTGGTCTTGGACAAGACATTCTGAGACATCACCATGGCCTCTGGGAACTTTTGATATACATTTTTTGCTATTAACTGGCATTCTATAGAGAAAACGATCAATCGGGACATTAACCCGTATATTAATCAAAATCAAATACGCATTAGTTCCAGCCTTAGATACTTTACTTCTGTTTTGTATATATTCCAAATACTACAAAAGGTGTTTGCCTCTTAGCCTTATCTACAGTTATTTGGTCAACATGTGTGATAAAGAATATGAAAACAAATTACTTGATTATGTGGACTTGAGGGGGAAAAATAGAAAAATGTACTGGAAAAGAATAGAACAAATACATACATGATATTCATTACAAGAGCTCTAGAGCTGGTTCACTGTGTGAATTAGTTAAATGTACCAGTGAACAAGAATGTGGTGGGTGAGTTTCCCCCAAAATCAAACGTTTCTTGGGTGGCGTTTTATTTCACAAAACCAAACACAAGGATGACTAATCACAGGGCAGTCTAACTTTTCATCATTTTCTTTTTCCACACAATTGGAGACTGTGAACTCATTTTCTTCCCAAACTGTTTCAGTTGAAAAAAAAAAAAATACACATCTATTTTGTATTTTAGTCCAGAAAATAAGTGATTAGTTGGGTTTAGAATCTGACTTTTTCATGATAAATAATTAGTTGTTATGGCTATACTAAAGGGAAAATATGATGTTGCTCCATTGTAATGTCTCCTCCATGTCCTGCCAAATCTGAGCTGGAAACACTTAGTAGGGAACCTGTGTGTACTAGGAACCACTAATAATTTGCTTAAGGGAGCACACATCTGGTCGGATGGCTGAGACAGAGGTTAAGAGTGTCGAAATTGGGCCACCGCTCCCTGCCAGTTGCAGGCTGAGAATAAGGCCTAATGTTAAACAAAAATCTTAACTACAGGAAATAGGGCTGTTATCATAATACAACCATTTGCCTTGGCTGACAACCAGACTAAAATTGCTCCTTGTTTACTATTTTTGAGTGGGGCCAAAAGTTTATGGACATATAAATCACAAATCCTTAGCAGAACAACTGCAGTTGCCGAACTGTTTATTTTTTGTGTTGAGGCCAAAAAGTAGAGCAAACAGACGGAACAAGTGTGAAAATAGGCAAGTTTGCTTACACAGCTATCAGCTTTGTTTGAGGGTTTAGATGATAATCTGAAGAGTTCCGCCCTCTGAGCTACTGAACACTGACAAGTACGCTTCCCAACGTTTTACAGCAGCTGCTTTTAGAAACAGAAGTGAACAAAGAAAAGTGCTTAAAAGTTACAACCCGGCTGGAACAACAGATGGACCAATTGAACAACATGAGGATGGAGCCGTTTCTTCAGCCTGCGATTGTTGTCTCTGTCTGTTCTTTTAGGTAGAACATAGTATGTCTAGATTCCATTTGCTGCTGAAGATGAAGACAAGAGGGAAAGAACATATGATAAAGTGAGAAAAAATTCTTTGCAAGGCATTTGTGTTTTAGCATCATGCATGACAGTTAGTGCAAATTTTGACCTAAACGGTCTCACCTGTGCTCTCCAAACACTATTAAACTCTGCTGATGAAGCCTTCCTTTGACTCATAACCTACAGTTTTTTTTAAAGAAATAAATTAACTCAAAGCGACAGCATTGCACAGTTTGACCAAACGTGAAAATGACTTCACAAATCCCCTCTGAAAGACCCGTTCAGCAGATGGCAGCAGGACCTGAGGGGCTCACCAGTGACCAGGAACAAGTCTCAAATCTTTTGGCAGTACGCCCTGAAACGCACTGATCGAATCCGTGTTTCGGTTACTCCGTCAGGGTACAGTTTTCCATTAGAAAATGGAGTGAACCACATCCATATGAATTGCCGCATATTTGAGGTTAATAAAGGAGGGGCTTAGTGGCCTATGCTGGCAAGCTGATCCTCAGTTCTGTGTATGATAAAGTTTTAGGACCCCGGGACAGCGTGGCACCCTTGTTACTGCAGCAGACCCGCTGAGAGCGGCCTAAAGTCAAAAGAAAAGACCAGCTGGGAACACTTAAAACCAAAGCTAGCATATTAACGTCTTCCAAAAAACAAAGTAAAGGTCTTTTCACTTCTATCACTATTATAATAGTTTTTTTGCTCTTCTTAAATGTGAGCAGGGGTTGTTTCACCCAGTTTTCTTTTGTGTTTTGCGTGCCAAAGAAAAGTTAGTTTTAGGAAGTTCCTCAGAAGTTTTAAGGTACGTTGGTTGGAGCAGGACTGAAATTAGAAAGTGTATCATTACAACAACAAAAAAACTTTTGAGAAAGTCCTAGACAATAAACTGACTTGAACCTTTTTTTATTTATTTTTTTAAATATGTTAAAGTGACATCCGTGATTCCAGATTCAGAGAAGGCTCTGATAAACCTACTGTACTACACCTACAAACAGAGATGGGAAGTAACGAAGTACAAGTACTTCGTTACTGTACTCAAGTAGATTTTTCTGATATTTTTACTTTACTTTACTATTTATTTTTGTGGCAACTTTTTACTTCTACTCCTTACATTTTAACACAAATATCGGTACTTTCTACTCCTTACATTTTAAAAATTGGCTCGTTACTTTCGTTTTGTACAAGAGGTTATGTCGGAAAATAGCGCGGACACGCGCCACACACCGCGAGCGGGTGCGCGCGCTACACGGAGAAAAAAGTGAGAGAAATGAAAAGGGGACAAGCTGTCCAGAGGATAACCAGCTGAGATTGTGTGTGAGAGTCTTTGAGAACTGTAAGTCGTATAACTCATGTTGTCAGTTCACTTAAGCCTGTTGTTGGTCTATAGTTCTTCACATTTAAAGTAAGTTAGCTAGTGGTTCTGGTGTGTTCTTCACCTGAGCTGTGGTTCGGTTTGTTCTTCTGGTAGCTAGTGGTTTGGTGGTTCTTCACCTGTTAGCTAGTGGTTCTGGTGTGGTCTTCACCTGTTTGCTAGTGGTTCTGGTGTGTTCTTCACCTGTTAGCTAGTGGTTCTGGTGTGTTTCTGTTAGTAGGGTCTGGTGTGGTCTTACCTGTTAGCTTGTGGTCTGGGTGGTCTTCACCTGTTTGTTGTGGTTCTGGTGTGTTCTTCACTGTTAGTAGTGGTTCTGGTGTGTTCTTCACCTGTAGCTAGTGGTTCTGTGTGTTCTTCACCTGGTAGCTAGTGGTTCTGGTGTGGTCTTCACCTGTTAGCTAGTGGTTCTGTGTGTGGTCTCACCTGTTAGCTAGGGTTTGGTGTGTCTTCACCTGTTAGTAGTGGTTCTGGTGTGTTCTTCACCTGTTAGCTAGTGGTTTTGGTGTGGTCTTCACCTGTTAGCTATGGTTCTGGTGTGTTCTTCACCTGTTAGCTGGGTTGCACGTTGATATTAATCAACAGTTTCACCAGCTTTATTCGCATGAGTTGTTTTTTTGACCGAACTTCAGTGATAATTATGAATTGACAAGTGATGGAAACTTAGCTAGACAGAAGTTGTATCCGTCTGTTTAACAGACACACCTGGGGTGAAGTTGGAAACCAGAATCAGCTTAATCCAATCCTCATCTAGTCCTCAACTTTCACATAATTTCACTGGAGTTATCTTATTATTGTTTACGTCATCAATACCATATTCAATCTAAATGGATGGGAATATATCTACTGTACGTTGCATTTGACGCACGACTAAGACACAATCCAACAGATCGGCATTCTGCATTAATTCACAGCAAACATTGAGGCTGATGGTGTTAACGTTAGCACATAGTAGTATGGATTGTGTTAACGTTAGCACATAGTAGTATGAGGGCGACATGATTGAAAATGAAGAAAACACCAAGACATTCCCATCATCCTCCGCCTTATCTGAGAGACATGTTTGAGACAGTAGGCATCAAGAAGGACTCCTGGCCAATGTGCTGGGGAACTTCTTCATTAATGTCTGTTTAGTCATTCATATTTTAATCCTTTATTTTATTTCCAGAAGCCATATTTGAGCACACACCTACATGTAGATTCATTTTTATGTTAGGGGGAAAGATTAAAAATAGAAACTGGATCTGTGAATTCTCACAGAATCACAACTGAATTCATATCTTGCCAATAAGTCAGAATTTTATTAACCTGGAGTCCCAGTCTCTGTCATACTAATCATATATGTGATGTTTTAGGCCTATTGGCAGACATCCATTTAAAATGTAGTCATTGCCATATAAAGACGTGTCCTCCATGTCCACTGAAGTTCCTCAGCGTCTCTAGTAACATTTGTGTGCCAGGGAGCTTTCGCAGGCTACTTTACTTTTATACTTTAAGTAAATTCCAGCTGTATTGTTACTTTTACTTGAGTAAAGAAGTTAATCAGTACTTCACTTTTACCGACGGAGTATTTTTAACACAAGTATCTGTACTTCTACTTAAGTACAGAAAGTGAGTACTTTTGCCATCTCTGCCTACAAACCTAGTGTACCTGGTAAAGTTAGCCACTAGCTGGTCTCACACCACAGACGTTCACTAATTGCCAACCTATAGCCAGTCAAACATGAGATGAGAACTACACAGAAATGCATAACATAAATCTTCAAGAGGAACATGACAAAGCTTAGAAAAAAAAGTGGTTATTGTATGCAGTGATTTGTCTTACTATCAATTACACAAGCACACTGTGTAGAAAACTCCAGAGGGATATAATTAATGTCTCAGACCAACAAAAACAGATGTAATTCTGTTCATAAACAGGCCAACATGTAGCCTCTACCAATGTTTTACTGTGGAACTATTTGCTTCAGGCACTGCTACATGCTTATTTCTTTTAACAAGGTTTTCTAGCCTCATGTTGGATTCTCTCCTATTTAAGCAGTGAAACACAAAGAGGAGAAGACTAGACCAGCCATGAAGAGAAGTGATATTTACTAAAATTCTGGGACACTACAGGCAGGAAAATCCTGATCATTTTGCTGCATTTGGAGCTGGCACGTTCCTTAGGCAAAACAAATGAACATGTGCTGCAAGTGACACATATGTTATCCACATCCCAGACAACTAGGTTTTTCACATAAACACTCTTAAAAGAGCTCTTTGTGAAAACAGAATAACTAAGAATGGTGACAATTCAATGTGCAACTATTGGAGGCAAGAGTTCCTCCTCTGGGTCTTCAGTTTTAACTTCAACTTGTGCATGGTGGTAGTTTATCAAACAAAGAGTGATGTACACTTTGTTAGGAGCTCATTAATATCCAACTGTCTGTTAAAAGGTAGTAGGAAAGTAAAGGTTAGTAAAGTAGTAGTAAAAAGATTTCATTGTGGTGGCAGACACAAAAATGCCAGTTTTGCCAGCATATTACATAAGTACTTCATATGATAATGAGCACATGCATATGTTAGTTGCTCACAATGTGCTTACACATACAAAAATAACCAAAACAAAAATATACACACACTAACATATACACAATATATACATGCTCTAAACAGAAACAATATAAAAGGCATGAGTGCAATGAAGAGTTCAATCAAAATTATTTAAATATGGAGCATAGTGCAAAGG
>NC_045737.1:19630481-19635316 GCF_008692095.1 Etheostoma spectabile | reverse complement strand
ACTGGGATAAATAGTATTATGTTAAAAATGACCACTCTCTGCAAGAGTTCAAGCATGCCAGCTTTCCAGCTTTTTGTTTTTGGTAACTCTGAGTGCATGATGACTCACTCTTTAACAGGAAAATGCAACAGGTCTCTTTGAGGTTTACTATTTTTTTTAATGGAAAAACTGCTGTAAATCCATGAGTTACTGAAAGAAATTCTCCAGTATGGGGTCATTACATTCAACGAGAGAATTTTACAGTATGTGGCACAAATCAAGGAAACAGCATTGTTATATTTAATCATTCTAGATGTTTTGTAATGTTTTAACAGAATTAAATGAAGGATTCAATTCAGATGTCTATAGTTACTGCATTTTGTAGATTTTGCAATGCTATAAAAGCATATGTTATTCTAAAATTGGTTATACCGGTATCACAACAAAGTATTATTTAGTTCTCAGGGTGGAACAGGTAAGTCTGTTTGAGACAAACCAGTAGGTTTTTGTCTGCACGCCTATCTTACCATCTGAGGGAACTTAAAGCAGGGGGCTGTACCCAAATCTACAGACTCTTGTCAGAGTTCATTTCCCCCCAAACCTCCTCCTCTAAATGAATTCCAGATGTTTTGCAGACGAAAGTGATTTTTAAAAGGAGGAAGGGTGCTGGCAGTTGGGGGTAGTTCTTTTTTTGCACAGTATGTATAATGTATGTTGCATGAAAAGCAGTATAGGCCCATTACACAGGACAGGACTCCAAGGTCCTGCAGAACCATTTTGTCCTTAATGTCTTAAACAAGTAGTGAAACAGACAATTCAGCTGTAAGACCAGATACATTATTTACAACGTATGCAGATGCAGGATATAGCCTATGGTTAATACAGCTGAAATAGTTGTAGAAAAAAGCAAGTCCACACAGACTATACAATTTTGCCAACTCAGTTCAAGTAACAGCCAGCACACACTAATGAAGTCCTGACTTGCACATCTTTGGCACAGACAGTACAATTCTGTGAACCCTTAAATTGAAATAGTAGGTCAGGCAAACAAGCAGAGGTGGTGTTTCAAATCTGGTGACTGTGTGTGGTCCGCCTCACTGGAATAACCTGGGGTAATGCCGTCATGACTGGAAGAAATATACTGTTCTCTATTTTTAATAAATATCAAATCCGTCTTGCCTGAAGGCAAGATAAAAAGAAGCCTCGACCTAGTGTTCCTCTTGGCTTGTAATAAAGTGGCAGCTCCCATGCAAGCTTCTCAGACAAGGGAATCAAACTAAAAATTCATGAAATGCTATTATTATCCCTGCTGTTTACTATAAAGTCTATACTGTATGAAAGATCTAAAAGTAAAGCCTATTGGTAACATGTTTCTACTCTTGCAAACAACTGAACTAGAAGTGTGAACTTGAACATGACATACTTTTAAATATTCTGTAAGCATACTTTTGCTTTCAGCTACTTGTGGTTTGGTTTCTTTCAAATATGACTTAGGCTGATGCGAGAAATTAGTGTTTTACCATGAATTTCCCTGACCCCCACATCAGATCCATTAAGGCATCCCTCAAACCTCTCTAAGTGCCACTTTCCTCTAACCAGTCAGATTTTTAGCTGCAAAATCATGGTTTCCTGCTCATCGCTCTTTTGCCCGACTCACTCGACTAGAACTGCAGACTCATTGTTTGCTTTCCTTCCTGGTAGCGGCACACGTCGGCTACCGCGCATGACATTGGCAACAGATGTGGCGGGGCCCAGAAAAAATAAACTGGCCGACGATGATGCCGTCCGCAGAAGCTAAATATTGACTTAGCGACCTGTAATCAGATTCACACACATGACAGAATGGAAATAAACAGCAACATTTGCCCATGTCGCCTCTGCCGACCCTCCCACCACAACACAAGAACCCCAGTTTGCTGGGAAAACCAGCCGCCTGGGGCTCTCGGCTCAGTCGATCTGGTAATGAGAACTTGCCGATGACGCCAAGGGGTGGGAATAAGAAAATAGGAGCCATATTATGATGTATAATTACTTGTGTGACAGTCCTGCCTCCTACCAGCTCTAAAATCAAGCTTTGTAATGAAAGCTTTGGAGTGGGCTTCCCTTGCATTCCTAAATTTCTTCTCAAAATAGAATTCAACTTAAAAACTCAACTAACGATTTCGAGCAAAAAGCCGACTTTTGAAGATGAAGCAAGCCTATGATTGTACTGTGCATTGTAGCTATAGTTTGACCTTAAAATGCAATACAGAAGAACTAAAAACAGTTTTCATATTGGATTCAGTAGAGTTTAAATCCAAGATTTCTGTATTTGACTCAAACTTATGTAGCCGGTTTGAGAGATAACGTTTCTCCACATCTGTTTATAAGATCAATGTTAATCCAAGCATCTGTTTATCTGCCAGAGTCACAGTGCCAGCTCATCTTCTACAGAGAGACAAAACATTAAGCCTGCATTCTCTGAGCTCTATAAATTAAGTTTCCAAATATAAGACCTTCATGTGGTTGGAATCTGGCGATTAAACAATGGTCGTAAATCAGGCACATCTGGGGTGCAATAAATCTGTTGTTCTATCTTTGGGCTCATCTCCAGTTTACCAGGAATTGATCAGCCCACAGTGCAGATAACGGGACCACTTTTGGAGGGGATTATATCACGCTTGTTGTATTGTTCATCCATGAAAATCCCTTTTTGGCTATGGATCAGCATGTACTTGGAATTAAATTGTCCATGAATTTCATTACTTAAATACTGATCTGCAAAAAGGCACAATTGATTCAGTGTTGACTCATACAGCAGTGACTCATACCCCTTCATAGTTTGAAGTGAAAACTTCTAGCAAGTCCCACCTTGTGTGTTACATCCCAGAATTATATCCCAAATTTTTCTTGACTACGAATTGTGAGCGCACCTGCTGCCATACTTACAGGAACTAGTTATCATAAGAATTACACTAACACTAATGTTTTTTGCATTGTTAGACACCAGTCCTTTCTCTGGACACACACAACCACTCCCTCATTTTTGTGTTAAAATATGGCAATCTGTCATTCCTTCATTATTATGCAGTAATGAGTTTTTCGTCCTTTTTAGTTTACATTATTGGATCATTATGTTACTGAGGAAAAGCAAAGCTTTGATCAAGCTGTAGTCAAGTCTATATTTCAGTTACACGCATAATTATTTCTCTCCATGCCTTCTTGGCTTATTTGCAGCAGATGTTTGGAAATTGATTCTGTATTAAACACCAAACCATCTGTTATTCATTCAGTCTTTATTTGTTTTGTTTTCTATGAATTGAACACACTCAAAATGAATGTTTAGAATCTTTTATCACCTGCCAGTGGACCAAACTAATGAGGGATATGAAAGCTTTACGTTTTGGAGCACTAAAGTCTTCAACCACATGCTTTTGCAGCATATCTGTGTGCGTGTGTGTATGTTTGTGTGCGTGTCCATTATACAGAAAGGACTATAACGGGATTTATGCTTCTTGTGGTCAGCGGGGTCGGGGTGGTGTGGACGGTGGTCATGGTCGCCGCAAACCGTCTGGTTATTCATACTGACTGCGGTCAGAGCAGCCAACGGAGCAAAGAAGAACTTCATTCTTCTGTAGTCGATCATTGCAACGCAATGTCCGCGTTTTTACAAAATGTTGGATGTGCTTCGCTCGTCACCCAGGCCGCAGTTGCATAATAATGCTGTGTACACCCAGTCTTGTATAAATTATTTAAATGCATTGCTAGAGTAAAAGTAGAAATATCTTACCAGAAAATAACTTTGGCAGAAGTTTACGTCATTTTTTAGAATATTACTTGACTACAAGTCTCAAAGTATCTGATGTTTACGGTGTTTAAGTATCAAAAGTAATTTTCTAATATTAAATGTACTTAAGTGTTAGAAGTAAAAGTAAAAAAAAACTTTTGATTATGGCCAAAGGTGTGTAACGTTACCACTTACTGTTACGTTGGCAGCAGAGCCAGAGCCTGCACCAGGTGCTTCCCTGACACTATCAATCATTGTGCTTCCTCTTCTTCTTTAGTTTTGGCCTATGTTTTGTTTTTGTTTTTATGCTTGGCAACACTTCACCAACTGGATTGGAGCGTGCATTAACTTGCAATCTAGGAGCAATGATTCGCCAAACCTTTTTTTCCCAGTGTAACCAATTTCTTTACTTAATTACTAATGCTACTTTTTCCACACATCTAAATTGCAGGTTTTGAACCAGACCAAAGTAAGATGGCTGCCATATGGTTCCATTTGTGTGGGAGAATGGGCTTTGACATTTCCTCTCTATTGTTAAGATCTAAATGAACTATCCAAATGTTGCCTTTTATTTAAGCAGGAGGCTGTAATTGTCGGATGCCTGGATAAACTGTCAGCTTAGACCAATTTCTTCCGCAGCCATCTGGACCATTCACAATTTGGCCCATTAGTCCCCCTTCAATGCCTGCACATTTTTGGCCTCCCTACACAGGAGAGGAGATAGCGGCTCAGATGACGCCAAAGGTAATCACAGGAACTTGAACGAGCCCCTGCCATTGGTGCACGGACCAGACAGATAAGTTGGACAAAATGCACATCGGAGATTTTATTCCAGGCCAGTCTAATTGCTGCTGATTGCTGGACAGATCGTGGATCGTTGGCTAATCAAGATAGCATCAAACTGATTAAACCCTGGCCAGTCCTTTGAATAAGGGCCTGTCCCCTACAAGTTAAATGACTAAAAAAGGAACAAATCAGCAATCAGGAATGAAACACGTTTTGTGAGAAAAAAGTTTCATGTAGTCAAAGTCAAAGTCTGCTTTATTGTCAATTTCTTCACATGTCAAAACATACAAAGAAATCGAAATTG
>NC_045737.1:19624166-19630457 GCF_008692095.1 Etheostoma spectabile | reverse complement strand
CCACGGTGACAACAAGACATTTTAACCAATTTGGTCCACAGACAAACATAACATTCAATGTACATATTAATGCATCGTTTTGGTCTGTTTTGTGATATGAGAACATAAAAAAGACAGATTTTTAAGCTAACAAAAGAAAATATTAAAGCAAATGGATGTTGTTTTGAAGTTTCACTACATAACAAACGTATCCTACTTTGCATATCAGTGTTAGTTTAAGTGTTATAAACTAGGATTCAAGTGAATTATTAGCAGAAAAGTAATGGTACCTTCTTGATTAGCTTATTACTATTTACGTGTAATCCTACAGAACTCTGACTTTTAGTACTAAATGCTACAGAATGTTTACATGAAATGCATAACCTTTTTGGAGGGTATGAATTCTCTGTCATGAGAAAAAGTTTTGTGAAACCCACCGGTCTATCCTTCTAATCACTCTGTAACAGACCAAAGCCTCTCAAGTTTGATTATGTGTTTAATAATGGGCTTATTGTGTCTGTGTGTTAAATAATGGCCTTGTGTGCAGATTTAACAGGTTAACAAGACACTAAGGGGCAACCTTTAAAAAAAATATAAAAAAAAGAGGTAAAGCTTTAGTGCGTATCTTTTTGATATTAATGAACATCATTCAACAATCAAGCCATTGCCAAATAAAGTTGTTACAAAGCTAATTAAGACTATCCGTCCCACACAACTTTCTATGTATCTCAGTATGACTATTTTCAGAAACTTGAGTTAAGATGATTACATCATCTGAAGAGTCCATCATGTTTTATTAGTCCCCTGTGTCCTCCTTGCCTACTAGCAACTGCGTGGAAGAGGGGTGGGGGCTATGCGCGACCATGGAAGGTTTGTATCATGTGGACGCGCCAACAGTTTTGTTGTCATTACTTAGAATTCCTCATGAGGGTGACAGAAACCACGCACTATAGGTTTAATAAAAGAAGACGAAAGAACTGTTATGTAACCCTATGTTGTGCGATAAGAAATGTCCAAAACATCTTTAAAGCATTTTCGTGATCAGCTTTGAATGAACAAAACACACTTAAAAACATGGCAACAGTCCCTAAATAATAAAGTTGCATTATTCAGTTACTTCATGCATCCTTGATGCCACAAAGTTGCATACTCTAACCTTAAAGATGCTAAATGTTTGGTTTATGTGTGGCAGCTCTTCCTGGCTTTCCTGCTGGGCTGTTACCAGCAGAGTGTTTAAAGGCAGCTGTGGGGAAGCAGAGGTGACTGGAACAAGTGATAAATTTTCCTCAGCTCACGTGTTGTTTGCCTAGTGACACTTCTTCAAGGAGAACCCGTCTTCAAATGAACTTGTTGCCTTCACTAACTCAGGTTTGGCTTGTCCAGCTGTTTAGTGTTAAAGGAGAATTCTGGTCGATTCTAACACGTAGCTCTGTTGTTTGTAAATTTTGAGTGCTGTCAGTAGCGAGAAGACTGAAAACAATCGGTGCTGCCTACACCGTGTTATCTTCCAGCTAGAGTTAGCACCCAACAGGCTTAAACAGGGCAAGTTTTAAATGTGTTTTTAGTCTCTAAAACATGTTCAAAATGTCATTAAAAATGCCTACCTATGTGATTCCTTCCGAGTGATTACAGTGAATTTGACTGCAGTAGATGTGAAAGACATAGGGCTATAACAATATGGAAAATAAAACCAAAATCACAACACTTAGCTACAGGAACCTGTGCCGCGGTGGGAGAAGGCAGAATCGAGACACATCCCTTCCAACTCCCAGGTTTATCCTTCCCGTCCAGATCCAGTACTAACATCTTTAACTTACTAGTAGTCCTTTTGGTGCCTTGTTCCTGTTTTGTCTGGTAAATTTAGCTAACTGTAAACACGACTAAAAGCAAAAGGGGGGGCACCGGTAACGCTAACAGAAGTGTAGCTAACATTACGAGAGTCACAAAACCATGGAACCGACATGTGAGGATAAAAACATATAAAACGAAATAATACATTGAAGCATGAAAATATAAAACCACTACAACACAACATTTTGAAGTTGGCAAATGTAGTCCAATATTCTCTCCTTTTAGATCCACATTGCATTGCGCGGGCATTAAATGGACAGTGCAGCTCTTTAACTTGGATGCAAGCTTTAATTTTGAGGAGATACAAAGGGGCTATTATCCGTCTAGCGGACTTGAAAACCTAACTGTAGGGCAAAGGGATTTCTGTTACTGAAAGAAGGATGGGGAGGAGGAGACAAAACAGTGGCCTTCTGAAAATTACATTTAGATGTCACATTAACAGATTTGAGCTTCAACCACACTGTTGTTTATTATAGCTGCAATCCAGCTTTAGTCAACACTTGTAGTGATTTTTTGGTTGATTTTACCCCTCAGTTTCACAATGCAGCCATTCAGAGTTGTTGACCAAATGAATTGTATAACGCATCAAGCTGAGATTTGTCTCGGATTACTTTAAATCCACCCTATTTACATTTGGGAAGGGCTGTCAGAGATACAATCACGTCAGAGACGAGGGACAGCAAACTGTTGTTTATTCTTTCGTTTTTTCTCCAGGGCACTAAGAAAATGCCAACAAGGTTTCCATTGTGAAAGAATAGACGTCCTTTGTGAGCCCTGCCACTGAGTCCTGTGTTTCCATAGCCCTGTGCTCTCCACCCTCTAAATCATATAATATTACTGAATTGCAACGACATGTGCAGGATAGGGTTTCTCCTCTCTCTGACGTTTCTGTCAGAGCGTCTTAAAGTTTTGTCTTGGCTATGAAATCTGAGCCCCCCTTCACGGGTAGCACAACACACTTACTGAACACAATGGTCTTCAGTAATGTATTAGTTTAAAGAGGTCTGGGGTAAAAGCTATAAAAACTTGAAGTCTGATGGAAGAGGAACAGACAGCATTTTATTTTTGAATTTGGCACATTTTTGCTGGTAGCAGCATCCAACATGGCTTCAATCAGTCAACTAAAATTAACAAGACTAAAAAAAAAAATCAGCCATGCTAGTAGCCCTGTGAGGTTCTACTTAGGGACGGCGTTGCTTTGGCTAAATGCTATCTTCATGCTAACATGTTCACATTAATGGCAATGCTAACATGCTGAGGATTAGCACACATACCATGTTAGTTTGTTGTAAATATCTTGAGGCATGCCACTAGCATGGCTAAAAATGAGAGTAGGAATGAATGTGTACAATTTATGAGTTCCTAGAACACTGTAGATTTTTAATGCATGTACACACGTAAGTGTGTGCTTATGGGTTTGACATGCACACTGATTGGCAGAAATGCTGCCCATTGCAACTTCCCCTCTCCCTCTCCTTGTACTTTGTCTGTCCTTCATTCTCTTTGCAGCGCTCCTTTCGAGCCCTCCTCTCCTCCTCTCTTATTGGCTGTGGAAGACATGTCTGTGGTTCTGTGGGATCCTCCCATGTAAACAAGCATGTTTCACCACCAGCAGAATGCCAAAACCCCTCAATTTGTCATTTCCCCAAGTCAGTTAGTGTTTTGCGGCTTGCAAGGTGCTAGCAAAGGTACTTCAAGGGGAAACCTCAGGCAAAGTGAGGCCAGAGATGGAAGAGATGTGGTCGGTGGCTTGTGCTGTTTTGTAGGTGTGCTGAAAGTACAAACCACCAAACAGCCTCCAAAAGAAACCAATACAACCTTCATCTGTTTACACTTCAGACTATGTTTTAGCTTGATAGATGTTATTTCAAATTAGACCAGCAGGTTGTCATATTACTCCCAGGGCAGTACAAATGTGTAACTGATGGTCACTGGCAGGCTCGGCACATCCAGAACTTGGCATTTGCCTGGTCTGAACCACAAACCCACAATTCATTAGCAGCACATGGCCGTGGAAGGTTAATGTGCAAAGTACATATGTTTTCTTTTGCAACATAGCACTTCATATGCTTCAGCTGAAAACTGTCGAGAGTTGTACAAAAAAAGTGATAAATAAATCACACAATATCAATTCCACTCACTCACACTACTACACAAGAAGGAATTTATTTCAATGGGTCCCTTCAGAAACACGTTTTCTTTCCAAATGTCATCTGATAATACTTTGTTTAACATACTCCCTGATAACTTATGATTGGGGTTTAATGATCCCAAACTTGATTGACCTAAAAAACTTGATGATCAGTCATGGGTTCACAACGTATCCTCTATCTACCCATAATGATCTTAATACAAGAGGTCATTTTGCCATATGAGTTATCAGGGTTTTAAAATGGAGTGGAGTTTTGGGAATTGCGACTAGAGCTGAAACAATCAATAGTCAACAAGTTGATTGGTTGATGTTGACTAAACATTTAACTCATTCTATTAACTTATCAGCAATGCTTTTTTATAATCATATATAATGTGAATATTTGCCGTTTTTCAGCCTTCTATAAAAAGGTAAAGGCAATATGTTTTGGACCGCTGGTCAGAATAAATTTCTCTCTGAAAGAGTTGCAATGGGGATTCTTCTGCTGTTATTATATATATTCATAGATCAAACAATGAATATATGAGTCAAGAAAAGAATCAATAGATTAATCAATAATGAAAATGTTTGGTTATTGCAGTCTTAGTCATACCTTACAAGTTATTCTCACAGCCAGAATCAAAGTGCAAATGTAAGTTTGGAGCTGACCGTATTCAGTGTCATCCACTGATCTCACTGACTTAATGATGATTTCTAGATGTTACAGCATGCCTGATTAAAGTTTACAACCTGTACCTGCAACCTAAGAATGAGATGAGCTGCATATTATGAAATGTGAAAAAAAGACAGATGAACAGTTTGATAAGACGTTGGTTAGCACTGGAGCTCATCAACATAGGGTACTTTGCTGATCGGGAACCACATCCAAAATAGGACTGACTATTGAAACCCATCCCTAATTGTACCAGATAAATCTGAGTAACAAAATAAAATTCAAAAAAGTCTAAGCCAAACATAATCTACCCAGACTAACTAATAAAAGCTGCAATTTAGACGTTTTCACAGCCCATCACAAATCAACCAGCGTACTTATTCCTGTTTTATTCCTTCCAAGTTGGTATCGAGACGGATGGATACACTAGCTGTAAGTGGATCAAATCTGTGATCACAGCATTACAGAACTGACTCTCCAACCACCAGGCTTTTTTGATGCATATTAATATAGATATATTAATATAATTATTTATATTATATATATATTAATAGATATATATATATATATACACTGGCGCACATTAAGAGGTTTCAGCAGTCCTTGTTGGACAGCTTAGCGACTTAAGTGTCAGTGGTGCTGTGGGGTGCAGTACAGAACCAAGAGCTCGTATAGAATACTTGTGGATGGGATTCAATTGACAAAGACGCCAAGTTGTCTTTGTCATCTGTGATATGTGCACGAATGCAGATGTGTACAGCCGCCCCCACAGAAATGCACACACAACACACACACACACACACCACACACACACACACACACACACACACACACACACACACACACACACACACACCACACACACACACACACACACACACACACACACACACATCCGCCCACACACTTCTCCCATTACTTGTCTGTTGTCTTTCCACAGCTCATGTTCGCCAGATGCAGCAAGAAACAGATGAGAGAGTGATAAAGACCGAGACACAAAGAGAGAAAGACAGCGAGAGAAAGAAAGAAAGAGAGAGAGACTGATTCTGATTCTGAACAACTGAGGCAATTGAAAAAGTAAAAGATAGAGCGAGAAAGAATGAGAGGGGAGAGGAGTGAGTAGGGGAGAGATGTGTGTGTGTCTGATGATTCACGCCTGCAAGGTGGAGGAGTAGAGGTGTCAAGTGGACTGCAAGTAGGGGAGGAGAAGGAAGGGGGAGGAGGAAAGAGAAGGGGGAGGGCAAACGTCCTTTGACCTAGCTGAAGAAAACACATTCTGGCCTCCCGCTGATATCTATGTTAGCCATTAGACCGGCCTGGACAGGTCTGCTCTCTCTCTTCTTTTTCACACACTATTTCACACTCACACACACACCATTTGCCCTCTGCCCTATCACCTTGCATTTGCTTTGTTTTTCCTTTTTTGTGAGCTCCAAACTGTTGGAACCATTCAGCCTTTCTATCTCCTCTCCACTCTCTCTATATACATATAAAGTATATATACACACGCACACACACACACACACACACACACATATATATATATATATATATATATATGTGTGGATATTGTTACAGCCCTAATATATATACATACATACACATATATATGTATACAGCGGGTGAAATAAGTATTGAACACGTCACCATTTTTCTC
>NC_045737.1:19623593-19624156 GCF_008692095.1 Etheostoma spectabile | reverse complement strand
TAAATATATTTCCAAAGGTGCTATTGACATGAACTTTTCACCAGATGTTGGTAACAACCCAAGTAAGCCATACATACAAAGAAACCAAAACAAATAATTTCAAAAATTAAGTTATGTGTAATAATGTGAAATGACACAGGGAAAAGGTATTGAACACATGAAGAAAGGGAGGTGCAAAAAGGTATGGAAAGCCAAGACAACAGCTGAAAACTATCAATAATTAATAAGCAATCCAGCCCCCTATCAGTGCAAATTAACATCAGCTGGTTCAGTCCCAATTGATGGCCTACAAAAAGGTCTCATTGAAGGTGTCATACAAGACACATCTCATGATGGGCAAAAGCAAAGCTCTGTGTCAATACATTCGCAACATAATTGTTGCAAAACATAATGATGGCATGTATAATAGGCGTATTTCTGAGCTCCTGAATGTTCCACTGAGCACTGTTGGGGCCATAATATGGAAGTGGAAAGACAATCATTTCACCATAAATTTGCCTCGACCAGGTGGTCCTCGCAAGATTTCTGACAGAGGACTGAAAAGAATAATCAGAAGAGTTGTC
>NC_045737.1:19595698-19623583 GCF_008692095.1 Etheostoma spectabile | reverse complement strand
GGACCACTTGTGGAGAGCTTCAAAAGACCTGCAATTCGCTGGTACTGTTGTCTCAAAGAAAACAGTAAGTAATGTACTCCACCGCCATGGCCTGTATGCACGCTCACCACGCAAGACTCCATTGCTGCAAAAAAAGCATGTTGAAGCTTGTTTAAAGTTTGTTGCACAACATTTGGAAAAGTCAGTGAAATACTTGGAGAATATAGTGTGGTCAGAAAGCAAAATTGAACTGTTTTGAAGCCATAATTCACACCACATTTGGAGGAGAAATGGCACTTCACATCACCCTAAAAACACCATACCAACAGTGAAGTTTAGAGGTGGGAACATCATGGTGTGGGGCTAAATTTCAGCAAATGGTACTGGCAAACTTCACATAATTGAAGGAAGGCTGACTGGGCAAATTTCCCGAGACATTTTGACAAAAATCTGCAACCATCTACCAGGATGATGAAGATGAAACGAGGGTGGACATTTCAGCAAGATAATGATCCCAAAACCACAGCCAAGGAAACACTTTATTTGTTCCAAAGAAAGAAAATAAAGCTGCTACAATGGCCCAGCCAATCACTTGACTTAAATCCCATTGAAAATCTATGGAAAGACCTGAAGATCAAGATTCATAGAAGAGGCCCACAAAACCTTCAAGATTTGAAAACAAATGGGCCAAAACACCCACCAGAGCAATGCATGCGACTAGTTTCTCCATACAGGAGGCATCTTGAAGCTGTCATTACCAACAAAAGGCTTTTGTACGAAGTATTAAATGTCAGTAAGTGTTAATATTATCATTATTACACAACTTAATTTCTGAATTTATTTGTTTTGGTTTCTTTGAATGGATTACTTGGGTTGTTACCAACATCTGGTGAAATTTCATGTCAATAGCACCTTTTGGAAATGTATTTGAGAAAAATGGTAACGTGTTGTTTCACCGTGTGTGTGTGTGTGTGTGTGTGTGTGTGTGTGTGTGTGTGTGTGTGTGTGTGTGTGTGTGTGTGTGTGTGTGTGTACACACACGTTTAAATGTCATCCCCCCACCACTCTCCCCCTTTCATGTCTATCCACTGTCACTTCATAAAAGGGAAAAGCCCCCAAAAATTCTTTAAAAAAAATGGAAGGCTTAATAATATATTTTCATCAGTTAAAACTTATGCAGTGAATGAACAGGAAGAGGAATCTAATTCAAATCAATATTTGTTGTGACCACCCTTTTGCCTTCAAGAAAGCATAAATTGTTTTAGGTACACTTGGACACAGCCACAGAAGGAACTTGGTAGGTTGTTCCAAACATCTTGGAGAGCTAACCACAGATCTTCTGTGGATGTTGGCTTCCTCAAATCCTTCTGTCTCTTCATGGAATCCCAGACACACTCAGACAGGACTTCTTGTACTTCTTTACTATGAAGATAGTTCTTAATGACCTTGGCTGTATGTTTGGTGTTGTAGTCCTGCTGCAGAAGGAATTTGTATATATAAATAAACACACATTGAGGCAAAGAATGGCATCTGTGTGTACAAAACCAGCAAGTGCACAGAGCAGTTTGTTTGAGTCCTGCAGGGCATACACGTTCTTACAGGTAACTTTGCTCTCAAAGGTGATTTCTGCTTGTGCGAATGGACCTCACTTTAGACAATTTGGGGGCAGATTCCAATCGAGGCCCTGGCCCTTTTATGATCGGTCACTTTAACTATTTAAACCAAATTTAGACCAAAGACTAACCAAATGAGTTACATCTGGTGTAATACAGTGGAAAACCATTCACTGCATTTAACAATAATTGAATCAGTTTTAACACTATTTTGATACTCGATTATTTCTCATTTTCAAGCCAAAAATGTACTAGTTTCACTTTTCAAATATGAAGATTTAATGGGGTTTTTAATTCTGCTGTGGTGTTAAAATTAAATCTCTCTTTAGGTTATGGACTGTTGGTCAACCAAAAAAACAGCTGAAGATGTTCCCTTGGCCTCTGGGAAACTGAAGGAGCATTTCTTAGCATTTTCTGGCATTTTATTGACCAAATAATAAATAAAGCAGCAACAGATTAATTGTTGGTTAGTTGCAATTCTAATCAGTACATATGATTTTGCATATTTTACACTATTTTGACACCGCTGTCATAAGTTCATATTGTAACAATATGTTTGATTTCAACAATATTGCTCAGCCCTACCAAACGTTTTGGGTGGCATGTATCTCATGTGTCTATCTACCTGGAAACTGCACCTGAAAATTTGTCCCACATTGCCTTTCTTCCACCCACCCTTTCACAGGGTCAAACCAGAACACAAAAAGCCCAGGAGTGTGGCCCAGATAGCTCAGTTGGTAGAGTGGGCGCACGTGTATATATAGAAGTTTAGTCCTCGACGCAGTGGTGCTGGGTTTGACTCCGACCTCGGCCCTTTGCTGCATGTCATTCCCCCTCTCTCCCTGTTCATGTCTTCAGCTGTCCTGTCAAATGAAGGCCTAAAATGCCCAAGAAAGAATCTTTAAAAAAAAAAAAAAAGCCCAGAAGCCTCTTTGGGATATCTGGAGAATGCTAAACATGGCCGACAAATGAAGACACAGCTGCACTACCCTGAGAGCTCCCAGTCTCTCAGGAACGTGGAGTTATGAGGCCGCTCACACACGACTCTGTTTGCTTAGTCTCTGACACGGAAAGACAACCAACACGAGAGATGAGTAGAGAGAGAGAAACGAGGGAAGGAGAGAAGAAAAGGGAGGAGAGGGGCCAGACGAGAGTGGGTGGGTGAAAGACTGATGGTAAAGGGGAGAGATCAAAGTTAGCACAGATCCCATAATACCAGAAAGGTATTGGAAGGACATTGCTGTTACTGGAATGCGCAAACACCCTGGAGGCCCCCCAACACACGATCAGCCAGGACTGCTTTCACAACAAGAGGGAGTCGGACTGTACATTTGTTAAAGTGATATGTCCCTTTGGGGAAACATTAACCAAAACAAACGTCAGATGCTTTTATTCATTCTTATCTGTGGCCACAGGGGTGTGGGGCTTTTGTTCTTATTATTGCAAATAACTGCATATGTTTCTTAAAAGAATGCAGGGCAGTCGTATTCCAAACATTGCAATAACATCCATTTTTAAAAGAAAAATCCCAAATTATTGTCATTATTTAAAATCAAAAGCGGCCCATTTTATTCAGAAACTGTGTCCTTTGGCAAAGCTGCACATAATCTTTTCTGTTTTAAACATTTCTTTTCCAAATGATTCAGCTTAGATTCTCAAATTAGACCTAACTCCAGTCTGTTTTACGAAAGCTTTTCTTCTTTCAAGAGATGTCGGACCTCATGCTGCAGCCTATTGTAAATGCTATTTTGTGTTTTTTTTCCAATGGGTGTAACTCATTTATGTGTTCTTCCATTCCAAACTTGGTTGCTGTATAAGAACTGCACGATTCAAGCAGTGTTTTGCCTGCTTTACTCATTTACTGCAAATCCCATATACTTTTTACATTGCTGGTGACCTTTTGCCAAAGTATGATGTAGTATTTTAGGGATGCTCTCTTTGAAAACATCAGATTTTAAAATTGCACAGATAAACTAGCAATAAATGCACAAATGAGAGCAGTGATAATTACCGCTCAAGTAGGGTTATGACTAATAATTATTTTCATTAGCAAATAATCTGCTTATTGTTATCTCAATTAATCGATTGTTTAGTCTATAAAATGTACCATTATTGTTTCTTACATTTTCCCACAGTCCAGAGTGGCATCTGACTAAAGATATTCTGTTTCCTATCATATATCACAATGAAAATCAGTACACTACCATATTTGAGAAGCTGGAAAAACCAAATGTTTGGCATTTTTGCTCATTGACACGTTGTTGTAGCTCTGCTCTGAAATAAGTGGATTTTCAAATTGTAAAATGACGTGAAAGAAAGGTGTGTCTTCCTGGAAAGTAAAACAACTCATTTACAAATCTAAAACACTAGTAGGCTTTGGGAAATGACCAAAAGTAATGTAAAATATACATGAGTTGTTGCAAATTGACTACAATGTGCAAAACTACTGGTGTGGTCCTTTAAAACTAACGAAGAATGAAACATACACACACCAAAACCTCACTCCAAAAGGTGGTGGCCCACTGATCCCAATCAATCAATCTCAAGTCAATCTCAATCTCGAACACACACACGCATGCATGCACGCACACACACACTGTTGAAACAGCTGGCCAAGCTAAACCTGTATCAGTAAAGGCAACAAGTTCATTTGAAGACAGGGGTTCTTCTCTTTGAAGTCACGTCACTTGGTCAGTGAGCCAACACTATTGTGAGTTGAGGAAGATTTACGACCTCTCCAGCTCTCGGCTGCCTTCCCACAGCTGCTTTAACGCTATCGGCTGATGACATCGCAGCCAGGCAACTGATAACAACTCACATAACACACTAAAGAATACCACTTTTTACCTTAAATGTGCATTTAGTAAGTTTGATGCATTATACAATCATTATAAATAATACATACAATTACTTACTCAAGCTTGGTTTGGCTTGCACATAGTAAAATTACAATCAATCATTTTCTTCTTTTTTTAAAGCTGTTATGGTTTGAATACAAATCTGAATTTAAATTTGTGTCTGAGTTTCACTCCTGATCTTGTTGATAAACTTATGCTATGACCACTTCTCATCAGGTGGTGGAAGGAAACTTGAGATTTAGATTCAGTGTGAGGCAGTCACAGCCCAATCAAACAGTGAACTGGCGCCCCCTGCTGCCCATTGTCAGGTTCTCATTATTAGCAGCTAGAAATGTCTTGAGAATTGGCATATTATATTTTCTTTATTTATTGATCAGAATTGATTGTCTATAAAATGTAAAACAAAAAGCAAAACAAATGGCCACCACAATTTCCTTAAGCCAAATGTAATTTCTTCAGATGTCTTTTTTTGTCAGAGCAAAAGTTGCAAATTATTTTTTTTCTTCAATGGACAAATCAATGTATCGACTAATCTATGCAGCTCTACTGTGTACACATACTACATGCAATAATGAAAAAACATGCACCCTTTCTGACATGATGTGCATTAACATGTATGGCTACATACATTGCTTATCTCAAACTGTGCCAGGCTGTGCTCAGGCTGAAACTAAAGCGTTTGTCTCCCATGGCTGAAAGTGAACTGGTGGTGTCTTAGCCCAAAGAGATGTCACCATTACACAACTCTGTAATGCTGTTTCTTGGCTCCCTAACTAACCTACTGAGGATCAGAAGAGCAGGAGCTTCCTTCCTAAAAAAAAAATAATCATCTTTTCAACTATTACCTCATGCCACCTTAAAGCTTAAGTGCTTTTCACGCAAAGGTTTCCATACAAATTCCCTCTTTTAAAATCATTCTAAAGTCAAGGGGAATATTATAAGAGAAATATTGTCCTTTTAATCGTTTGGCTGTACATTTTGGAAAGTAGGAAGAAACGCTTGTGCTGATTGTGTGGTGCTTTGGATAACAGCATCAGTTTAAAGCCTAAAGTATAAAAGCACTGGAAGTCTCTGTGAAGTAGACCAAGGAGTAGACTGAAAACTTCAGTAAGCAGTTTGGGGGAAATTGCATCCAAACAAAAACTAACTTTTACAGAAGGTTAGACATATTCAAAGTTTCTTTAGAACATCTCAGTTTGACATTTACTCATAATAACACCATATAACGTAGCAAACTAAAGACACTATCATGAAATTATACTCAGGCTGCAACTAATGTCTTGTTTTTATTATCAATCAACCTGTCAGTGATGTGTTAATTAAATTGTTTAGTCTATAAAAACATCAGAAAATAGGGAAAGATTTCAGTTTTCGAGTTAGGCCTGCACAATTAATTGTTATGAAATCGTGATCTCGATTCACCCTGTTCACAATTTAATTTTTTTTTAATGACTTTAAGTCTCATTTAATTTTACGAGCCTACATTGAAGCCTCTATGTTTACAGGCTTGTGGTGATGCGCAATGTGCTGTAGGTGCCATTTGGTACTGCCAATTTGTTTTGTTTTGTCATGGTTCATGTGTGGAATAAACATAATACTTCTTGAGAAAAAAATCATGGCAGAGAATCGCGATATCAATTCTGAGCTAAAAAAATTGTGATTCACATTTTTCCCCGAATCGTGCAGGCCTATTCCGAGTCCAAGATGATGTCTTCAAACAGTCCAAACATATTCAGTTAACATTAAAATAAAACACATTGGAGAAGCTGGATCCAGTAAATGACTCAAAATCATAAAATTTGTTTATTATTGTTTAATAAAAATAGTTATAAGTCACTCCGTAGGGAGTTGGGTTGGGAACCAGAGGGTCGTGGTTCAAGTCCCCGTATAGACCAAAGTATGGAGTGTGGATCAGTAGCTGGAGGGATGCCACTGGGCACTGCCAGGTGCCCTTGAGCAAGGCATCTTACCCCCAACTGCTCAGGGCACTGGTCCAGCTGGCAGCCCACTCACTCTGACATCTCCACATTTGTGCATGTAAATAAAGGCATTCTATTCTATGTATAGGTCCTGAGCATGTGTGTATATTTCAGACCTGTGTGTAGTGATTACTAACAAATAGAGTGTACATTGTAATTTCCCCACTGGGGATCAATAAACAGTATACATTATTATTATTAAAGCAGCTCACCTGGTAGAGTGGATGGACGCTCATATGCAGAGGCTCAGTCCTCAATGCATTGGCTCAGGGTTCGAGTCCGACCTGCAGCCATTTGCTGCATGTCTTCTCCATAGTTCTCCCCCTTTCCTGTCAACAGCTGTCCTGTCTATTGTCTTTCTTTTTTTAAAGATTGAGTAGAGCACGTTTTCTACCCTGAAACAATAGGGCATGCATATATGTTGCTTGTCAGAGTGAAACCTTTTGCTTTGGCCAAACTAAATACAGTGCTAGATCAGAATAAACTACAGCCAGCAGTGTATAATATAGTTTCAGGCTTATGAGTCATCAAACCTCCTGCCAACATCCACTGCACACCTGTCGCTCCAGATTCATGCGCTTTTTCGACCCAAAAAAATACCACATCCTGTGAAAATTAGAGCTCAGTTTTGTTTTTTTAAACATGCATAACTTCTGACACAAAAAACGCAAACAAACAAACCCAAAGCAAATCTGGGGTCTCAAAATTGCTACGTTTGTAACCCGGAAATTACAAGGCAACATTATGGCTTTTATAGCTATAAAAACATAATTATGCACTGTGGCTTTATGAATACTGCGGTTTTCAAAATTAGGTCTCTTAGAAAAGCTAAATACCTTTCTGTTAATTTGTTCCCTTTTCCCAGGCCTTTTATTTGGCCACTGTGGTGAGATAAACGTTTAAAAATCACGGGGTTAGCAACTGAGACACTTTCTGCGAGCACACAACCGTGTCCGGCCACACTGAATATGGATTTGATTTGCAGTGCACGGCAACACTCCAGCCAATGCTAATCGCCAGGGAAAGCTTGTGAAAACCAGAATGGATTCCGCAGACATGGTTTTTGAGCTTCGGGTTTCATCACAAATCCATTTAAGCTTTTATGTAATTTGGTTAAATATACAGAATCCCTTTTATCTTTTTATGCGTTCATTTTTTACCCATAGCTTTGTTGGAAAGCATGATGTAGAGGGGGGAAATTCCCCTTCAAACTGACCTCTTTTATGAATGTGTGTGTGTGTGTGTGTGTGTCAGAAGGTAAAGCCTGGCAATGTCTGAGTTTAGCGCTGTGGTGTGTTTGGTTTATGGAGCTCTGCTGGCACCACAGCAACTCTGCTTCCAGTATTGAGCGCTGTCCAATCCAGTTTTTACGGTGGAAACTAGATAAAAGGATTTGCCGAAAAACTAAATGAATATAGACACTAGGAAGTGACAGGCTGCGCCAATCTGCTGACATTAATGAGAGAGAAGACAGAGAGACTGATGTTGTTAATGAGACAAATGTGTCCGTTTTTTCAGCCTGGGATGATTTCTGAGTATTTGGAGTCTAATCCAGGAATAATTCAGTTTTGTATTAGTTTTGCTTTTTTCACACAGATCTCAGTAACCAGAGATTGTGTACTGACTAAATTGAAGCCTTTCCTCTATACTACAAAAAACATTACCACCATCCATCCGCCTTTTAGGATGGAAATGATCAGCCTTCTGCTGGGATTATAATCGCAGCCTTTCATATCAGCCGTCACAGTGAATCATGTTCATCAGGAACTGCCAGCCAGACTCAAACTGGTTACATTGTTAATTTGATCATGTACTTCACTGTAAAACTTTTGCAGCTTTCTAGCATTTCCATTGCAAATCAATAATAGTCAGCAGAATATAAATTGCTATATTACTCCCAAACAATATTCAAATGTTATCTTTTCCTGCCACTCAAATTTACTCATTTAAATTACTCAAGTAAAGTGGTGGACACTGCCACATGACAAAAAGCAAAGATGCAAAACGACAACTATGCTGGCTCTAAAACTCTTCTAAACTGGCTCTAAACTCTAAACTTCTACTGTAAAATATGAATTTGATGACTTTTTGTTAAAACATGTTATATGTTTAATACCTAATTTCCCTTCATCCAAAATGGTCTTAATGCTAAAATAGTCCCACCCTATCACTGTTTTTGCCACTTCTTATCTGTAGATTAGAAGCACCAGATACTGCCAAGATGGCTGCGGGCCAAAATCCCAAACTTAGACTTCAGAAACATTTGGGTGACATCCCATATGCTTTCACTTTGTCATAGTTCAGTAGGCCAAGCCTCATGAATTTATTACATTATTTCAGAATATGTGCACAGATGTTATTTGTCATCTATAGGCTCTGACCTCATCACTCCCCACAGGAAAACACCTATCTCAGCACATCAGATAATACAGGCTATTAATTTTCTCCATATGAAAACTAAGACACAGAGACTGTAAGGTATTGCTGATAACATGCTATCTGAAAAGCAGTGTGCAGACGAGTAGTGCAAGAGCAGCAGCAAAGCACGGGTCATTTATAAACATGACATTCGCACACTGTCAAGATGAAGACAAAATATCTCTTTATTAAAACAAAGGCCTTTTGGGGTGTCAAAACAGTACGAAGGCTTCGATGATAATGCTGGAACACATGTAGGCTACACGCTCAAGCAAAAAACAAGAATAAAGTCCATAATACAAAACAGAACCAACTAGGCACGGCGGGTAACTCAGGATATAGGCACACAGCTGCGACAATGGCACAGAACAAACACATCACTGAATTATATTAAATCAAATGAAAGTGAAGCAAGCCAGTCAGTCCTGACACAAACGGGGCCTTATCATTTTATAACAATGCGGTAGGATAACTAATTATAGGTGCGACCTCTTTCTGGTTTTCCAGAAGGCTTAACACGTGTGCAACAAACACAATTATCTCCAATAATTTGTATACAATTTCAGTTGAACTGTTACTGAACAGTTGGTGCCAATTTACTGCACGGCGGCAGCATTTTAATAAACCTGCATTCTTACCTTGTGCTGCAGTTATAACACAAAAAATCCTCATCTCCAAAACGTTGTTAAGGTTCCCTCCGCGGCTGGCCTGCTGCTGCTAGCTTGGCTAACAACATTAGCTCCCTCGTCGTCTGTTGCTAGCAAGTCGCTCTGGGAGTGTCGAGGTGCAGAGGTGCCGCTAGCTTAGCTAACAACATTAGCTCCCCCGTCGTCTGTTGCTAGCAGGTCGCTCTGGGAGTGTAGCAGGTCGCTCTGGGAGTGTAGCAGGTCGCTCGGGGTGTAGCAGGGCGCTCTGGGAGTGTAGCAGGTCGCTCTGGGAGTGTCGAGGTGCAGAGGTGCTGCTAGCTTGGCTAACAACATTAGCTCCCTCGTCGTCTGTTGCTAGCAGGTCGCTCTGGGAGTGTGGAGGTGAGGTCTTGCTGCTACTTCTTTCGGTTACAGTTGCTGAGTTTTCTTCCTCTAATCTTTTAGGATTTTTAGCCTGTGGATGATGTATAAAGAAATCCCAAATGCACTTTTGTGCCATGGCTAGCGAACGTCTGTACTGTTGACCTGCCAGGATCGTTCCCACAACTCTCTTCACTAATCAGCTTCAGGCAAAATCGGCAGATTCATTCCAATCAAATTAAGTGTTTATCGCTTACTTACCAAATTGTAAAATGTATTAAATTTAATTTCTAATGAAAGGTATTAGGTTTATATTAATAATCAATTCATTAAAAATACATCTTTTTTTTTTTTATTTTTTTTTTTATTAATAGTGTAGTTTTTTATCCTTAAGCTAGGGCTGCTGCAGCACACTCCGCCCCCCTAGTTCCCGCGGCCATGAAGGTTGTGATTTGACAGGAGTGTTGCGCACATCTTGCACATGCGCAGAACGGATCGTGCAGGCAGGACGGATCGTGTACCGACACGGTCCGCCACACCATAGACCATCAATAATATACAGTCTATGCTCCACACAAGCTCTGATCCATGCCTACCCACATTTTGGAGACAATGGGAATTGGTGACGCAGATGGTGAGGTGGTGATTTGAAGTTAAACTGCAGAAAGTAAATGTGGGAATAACGATTACTTGCATAATGTTCAAGTATTAATACCACACAAACGTTTTGTCTCCATATCATCCACGTTATCACGAAGATAAATCCAGCAGTGTTATTTGCACTTGTACTGAGTGATAATTGTTCCATAAACATCTTGCAAATCCAACTCCAATCGAAAATTTGTTCTTCATATTTAAGAACAAATGAAAACGCTGCACACAGTCGGTAGCAGAAAAGCAGAAAATAGCTGTCAGGAGATGCCAAAAAAAACTCAAGACAAGCAGATTTGCACAGAGCATTAACAGACAACAGCATCAGCAGCCAAACGGCTTACAATTATTGTCATGCCACTGAGCAAAGCCAAGACATGGACCTGCATATTGATACACAATCAGCAAATTTCAAAAGGAAGGAAAGAGTGTGGTCCAGGAGCTGTAGCAGTGGTTTCTGATTGAGTGCACCTGTGCTGTTCGGCTGATGCTAAGATAACAAACAGCAGGAGGAAGCAGGAAACATTGTGCCAATAAGTTATTTGTCCACAAATCATTCCATAATCAACAACAGACTCTTGCCAAGATAACCTGTTAATAAAATGCTGCTAAGTTCCACTTGTTTCTAGCACAACAAAGTTTGCAAACGTGTAATGCAGCAATGTAGAGAGCTGCCATTCAAAGGTGAAAGGGTGCGCTGAATATATGTTGCAGTGAATTGAGTTAGCCATAGGCCTACATGTAGTAGGCTAACCATAGGAAGTAACGCATGGGAGTTATCTGTGCTGCTAGCATGTGTTCTAACAGCTATTGGCATCCTCCAGGTTACAAGCTAAATGTTATAATTATCAACAGTTCAAATTTATTTTGTAATTTTTTTTGTCAAAACCAGGAAACAAACCAATACAACCTAAAATCATCAAGAAAAAAATAAAGCATAGGCTACGTCTAGCTAATAGATATAAGTGCAATATAACACAGGCTACTTTGGCGTTAGTTTTTATGAAGTGTAAGGCAGATTAAAAAGATAAATAAGATATACATAGCTAAGTCTACATACTAGTAGAAAGCAGTAGGGCTGTAGACTTGAGTTGCTTTTCTGTTGTCTCGGACTTGACCCGGCCATTTGTCAAATATTCATGGTCTCGACCGAGTCCGGCACTGTGTGCCAAAACCACTGATGAAGCGCTTTCAATCAGAAAACAGGTATTAATTTAATTAATTAATTCAAGATACATATAGAACAGGCATCGAGATTGGTCGACTGGTACACATCAGCATTATATATAGGCTTTCAAACATTGAGTAGCCAATCAATCATTTTCATTTTGGCTACAGACAATGCAAGTACTTTAAGCTACAATACCGTCTTCGGGACAAATAATAAGTTCAAGAATTGAATGAACATTTTATACTTTAAGTAAATAATATGCCCAAATTTGATTCTATAGTGTGTTACTCTGCACTTGCTTTTTGATGATTGCTAATAGTAAAGCAAAATTATCCTCTTAAAATCAATGACATACCTTTTCTCACTCACATAAATTATAAACAGGTAAATGGTCTTGAAGATGATTCTTTTTTTTCTGTCTTGGTACTGTCTCTCATTTGGCCTGGTCTTGACTTGGACCCGGTCTTGGACTCAACAAAGGTGGACTTGACTAGGCTACAGCCCTGGACTGGTGGAAAGTAACTAATTACATCTAGGCTGCTGAAGTAGGCTACTGTACTTAGGTACAATTTTGAGGTACTTTTACTTGAGTATTTAATTTTAGGCTACTGTACTTCACTACATCAGCGGGAACTATTGTATATATTACTGCACTACATTTATCTGACAGCTGGAGTTACTAGTTAATTTTCAGATTAGGTTTTACAAACATGAAGAATGATCAGTCTATAAACTACGATAGTGTTCTGTAGATTAAACTATAGGCAACATATAAAGTTAAAATGTGCTCTACCTCTACCAGCTGTAACATTGTTGCTAATAAATGTCAAAGGAAGTAGGCCTAATAATATTTAAATAATATATAAAATTATATAACTTTCTGAAATAGACCATACTACCCAACAAGTCATTTACTTTAATAATTTAACTATATTTAACTGTTTCTGTAATACATTTGTAGTTTTATTTAAGTAAAAGATATGAGTAGCCTACACTTCTTCCACCACTGACACCATTGTCCATAGCAATACATTATATAGCGATACAGTTATGTAAAGTGATTTGTACATTATGCAAACTTTATATGTATGTGTCTGTAATATATTCAGCAGTCTGACAGCCTTGGGGAAGAAGATGTTGGTCTTTCTGCAGTCTTACACTTTATTGTGTGTTATCTAAGGAAGGGGTCAAACAGAGGGGTGGGAAGAGTTATTTGATAATGGAACATCACTATGTTCTGGATGGAGGATGAAAATAACTATGGACAGTTTTCATAGATGAATGGTGTCTAGTTATGCAATATAAAAAAGAAGACATGCTTTAAATATAGTGTAGTTTGGGAAAGTTTTTCTGTTTTTCAGTAGATCCCCAAAGGCCTACACACACTTACTCGATCAATCGCATAATGAAACAAAGTAACACAATTCCTCCTAGATGATTACAAGTATTTGCCTGTTTGAAATTGATACAGTGGCAAAACTCTGGGTTAGGAGAGTGGAGGGTTGCAACCAGCTGTCCAAACACAATCTAGATGATTTATGATAACACTTGTGAGCTACTAAAGGTACCAAATGACACGGGAGCCACTGCAGCTCTGGAACCACAACCCACTGATTAACCACTGCATCATAGACCAATAAACACAGGTGGGTGGTCTGATAGACAGACAGAGACAGTTTCTGCAATGTTCTTCCATTCCATTTTTACTGTAATCATCTATTATCAATTGGTATCACTTTGTATTCCCCATTAAACTACAACTATATAAATGCTTATACACTTTTGAAAATATTTCTGACAGCCATCACTGCACTAAAATAATATTTGCCTTTGATAGTGTGTGTGTATATATTACAGAGAAAAGAAGGAAAGATTAAAAGATAGTGGTGTGTGTGTGTGTGTGTGTGTGTGTGTGTGAGTGTGTGTGTGTGAGTGTGTGTGTGTGTGTGTGTGTGTGTGTGTGTGTGTGTGTGTGTGTGTGTGTGTGTGTGTGTGCGCAAAGGAAATAGTAAACAGAGGGGCTGCAAATCCAGGAAACATAATGAAAATATACCATATTTGGTCAAGTGCTAGTCTCATCCTTTATTTCGGGGGAAGAATGTGCAAATTAGCCCATAAAATGTGAAAATTTACAGAATTATTTAAGTCAACAATTAAACTTTTTATGTTACAGATTCAAAACAGCATCAGATTTTTATGAAATGTAGAAACCAAAAGTAAAAAAACATGTTTTTAAATATCCATATGTAGTCTATAAAATTTGAGGATGAATTTGACGGTGCAAGTACATAAGTCCCCAGTAGATGGCAGAATTTGGTTATAATTGATTGATCCTAATGTGTGTTTTCAAGACAGTTTTTTGTGAAAAACTATTTCCACAAGTGTTACACTTATGGCTTTTCACCTGTATGGATTCTAATATGCTTTTTCAAAGTTGCTCTGTGTGTGAATGCATTCTTACACCAAGAGCATTTATAAGGCTTCTCTCCTGTATGCACTTGAAGGAGATTTTTGAACGCCGAGGAATCTGCAAACGCTTTCTTGGATTCGCTGCGGGTGTAAGGTTTCTCACCTGGGTGAATCCTCATGTGCTTCATTCTATTGACCCCACAGCTGAATTTCTTTCCACAGATTTTGCGAAGAAATGGCTTCTCACCTGTGTGAGTTCTCATGTGTCTAATTACAGCATTCCCTTGGGCGAACCTTTTCCCACATGAGTTGCATTTGAAGGGCTTTTCTCCAGTGTGAGTTTTTGTGTGTCGTCTCAAGGTAGAATTCTGATTGAAGGTCCTTTCACAGTAGCTGCATTCAAAAGGCCTTTCACCAGTGTGGATTCTCACGTGAACTTTCAGGTTTTTCAAGTAAAAAAAGGGTTTACTCCCGTCATCGCAATTGTAAGGTTGGTTTTTGGGGTTTTGCTTGGGCTCAGCAATATTAGCTGATGTTGTGTTACCATGATGATGTTTCTGTTGTGTTTTTTTATGTACAATTGGTAGTTAATGTGGCAAGGCCATTGTTACATTTATTCTTTGGTTTTGGCTCAATACTTGTTGCTGATCTTGCATTCTCATCCTTATTTGTTCCCAGAGTTCTTCTTCGGTTCAGGCTTAGTATTTGGAGATGTGTTGCCAGATTTATTTGGTTTTAGCTGAATGTCTGAAATTAATGTGTTCTCTGCATTACATTTCTTCTTTGGTTTTGGCGCAGTATTTGTCATTGTTGTTTCGTTTCCATGGTTTTCTCTCCTGGGATTTTGGTTACCAGCTTCATGACAGGTATCAGAGAGGAACTGGTGCTGATAGTCCAGACTTTGGCCTGTCAGATTCCAGTCTTACCCATTTAATATGGATTTTGTCAACAGGATTTTCCTCTGCTGTGCTCTCCTGCTTCAGAATCTGATCTCCCTCCTGCTTCCCTACCAGCTGCTTTCCTTCCTGCTTCACTCCAAGCTGCTTTCCCTCCTGTTTGGTGCAGACCTCCTCCTGTTCCTCTTTGATCTGTGGAGACTCTTGGCGCAGACTGGAGTTCCTCTCCTGATTACAGATATGCTGGTGAGTGAGAACTTCCTCCTCCTTCTCCTTAGAGGCATGTTGCTGTGGGAGCTCTGAAGTGTACCTTCACGGAAACATGGATCATTAAATATTTTTGTCTATCCTGTTTAGCTTTCATAAGAAATATACTATAAAGTCACTATTATGTGTGAAATATGACTCAATATTTACCTACTGTAACAGTGGGGTGGCACTGGTAATCTACTCTTTAGTCTACTTAACAAAATCAAAATAAAATATAGCCATAAGCCACAGAGGGTAAGTCATTCTTCTATATCAAAAAACAGCTTTACACCTGTTGTCTACCTAGTGGAAGAAATCAACAGGTAGGCTACCTAATGATAGCCTACCTGTTTTCATTAATCTATACTTTCTCTCTGTAATAACAAAATATTATTTCAGTTGGAGGACACAGGACACATTTGTGCGTGTCTCAGAGGAAGTTTAAACACATAAACACGCAAACCCTGTCTGCTTAGAGTTATGAAAAGCATAACCAGACTTCTGAACATTTAAAAACATATTGCCCTGACTTTGTAGTGACTAACATGCTGCAAAAGCAAGGAGTCTTGTCACACCACTACTGTTTATGAAACGTCACTAATAATTCTATTGATTGAGTAGAAAATATAGGCCTATAAAATAGAAAACGTTCCATTATATAAGGCAGGGGTCTTCAATGTTTTTTACGCCAAGTACCCCTTAACTGAAAGAGAGATGTAGCAGGGACCCTCTAGGCCTTATTCTGTAAAAAAAGCAACTTGCATATTAATATGGTCACAAAAATGTGTAGGCCTAAAGCCTTTCTACATACCTGTTTTTGCGTGGCATACTAAGATATTAAAATAGCCTAATCATTTTTTGGCATGATTTTATAAATCCTGCTTTAATGTTAAAACATACATTTGGCACATTGAATCCTTAGGATTAACTGTATCCGTGGATGGCTATCTGGTTGACTACTTTACCTATAGCCCAGTAAGCCTGTCATCAGTTGGGATTTATGTTTGCAATTAATATGTTGGAATAATCTTAAGACTTTTTAATTTTTTGAAAAAAGCTTTAAAAAATGACCAATTATTTGGAGCCCTCCCCCTGCAAAGACTCTGAGGACCCCCTGTTGAAGATCCCTGATATAAGGTATTTGTAACAGTAGGTAAGCCTATGGTTTGGGTCCGGATTGACTTGCTGTTCGGTCCAGATGGGGACCTTGGTCAGGACTTTAAGATGCCCTGCAGTAGTAACCTGTATGCTGACCTCTCCCTGCAGTAATATTAAATCCTTTTCCAATAATATAATTTAGCCTATGGAATCTTACTCTCTGAAAGGACATTCTGACCAAAGTGAGCCTACTTTGATGGTTACAGGATACTTCAACTAGGCTTTGCTGGTAATACCTTTGTACTTTAGTAAAATCTTGTAGGACGTTTATCTGTAGTAGCCTAATGTTAACAGAAGGGTACTGCTACTTTTAATGAGGCCTAAGTTAAAGATGAATATGCTTCTTCCACCACTGCTTTTTTAAACAATTGTTTCATTGACAATAATAATAACTGTGCAACATTTTGCCTTAAGAAACATTCATTTTAAATTGTATGATAAGTCTGCATGCAAGTAGCCTTAAAGGTTAAAAACAACGTAAAAAGTAATATTTTAATTAGACAGTAGTACTTTAACAATAAGACCAGGAGCCTGCAAGAACAGCAGTATCCGGGGATCATCTGTCCCACAAAGTTTAAACTGACGTGTTACTTGTTCTTGTACACCTTAATACATAAATAAATGTTCCAGACCTGTCCTCTGTAGCTTTATCCAAGGCTTCAAAAGGATATCCAGCAGTCTGCGTTGACGGTCAATCTTCTCCTCGTACACAACTATAGTCTGCTCACAAACTCCCAATATTTCCTCCACGGCAGCATTTAGTCGATCATTTATTGACGTTCTCAAACTCTCAACTGCAGACATTTTCAATAAATTACAATTTGACTTATTTGGCTGCAACTCATACAAATGGTTTTCAGTTAGTGATTTAGATCTGAACAGAAATGCTTCATTTCCTGCCACTGCTGTTTCTCATTTATCGTTAGGCTACATCAGAGATAACTTAACCAAAATTGAAAGAGAGCAAGTCTTAAAGTCGGTAAGTGGTACACGATAGAGGAAACTTCAGAAAAAAAGCTACATGTGTGACTCCCAGATCATGTCTGATAGATCAGCAGCCTCAAATGTAAATTACAAGCATCAAATTTACAAACACACCATTTAAAGAAAATAATTACAATTTATTAAATGTATGAAAAAGTAAAACATTTAAAATACATTCACTTTTTCCAGAACAAGTGTGGTGGACTGTAGATTAGACAAGTAGGCTGCAGTTTAAAAATTAAAGGCATAAATACATAAAAGTCAAGGCATTTAGACACAATGTTTCTTTTCCTCATTTTCCCAGTACAATCAATTATGTGAACTTTTCACTTTTTTCACTCTGCTTAAAACAATGATAAAGTAGATTTAGACTGAACAAGATTCCCACCATTCAAACTTTTGTTATATACCAGACCCCAAAAAAACATAAACAACAACATGCGTTTGTTTAAATTGAAGCCTTCCAAAGTTACCGCAGTGACTTATTCATTTTCACTATTATGAGACCGCCAGATATAAGACTGTGTTTAGACGGACGTTAGCACTTCTAGGAAAAGTGTAGGCCACACATTCATTTCAATGAGACCACTTATAAAAAGATTATAACACTTATAACACACTGCAATGTTATCCTGCAAAGAACCATATTGGCCAGTCAAATACATGCAAGATCAACAAAAAACATTTTTAAAAAGTCATGATTGTCAAAAAAAATAATTGAACAGTGTTTTGGCACCTGTTAAGACTTTAATCTTATAAATCAATTATTCAACAACCTTTCTGGATTGTATCTCATCCGTCAGAACCAAGCTTAAATACTAAACTCAGTTCCTGCAGCAAATAATGAAAGGGTAACTGGCTTTACAAAGTCTGTATACAGGTATTGGGTAATACAAATGCACATGTGGAAAAAGTAATACTCTGTTTAGTTATAAGAATGACAGGATGAACCTGCAACACCTACTGAATGCGGGAGGCGTGGAAAAGGCTTCTGTGGCTCCAAAAGGAGACGCATAAAGTCTCAGCATGGGTAAGCGTTTGAGAATAACATGTATATATATTTCAGTATTATAAATCAGTATTTAGGGCTCTGCTACATCAATTTTCATATTTATTTTTATATATATATATATAAAATCGTAACTCGGTCGAGTACTCTTTAACATTAAAGAGCAGTCGCAATTCTACTTAGTGCACTACTACTTGAAGTGCAAATAATTTACTTTTATCATAAGCATGGTATATCGAACGCAGAAAGGTTTTTAAGCAGTGGAGCTTTGTGCATCTCTTGTGTGTACATTCTTGTGTTTGTTGAGTTTTGTCCAAGTGGAGAACTGTTCCTCACAAGTATTGCATTTGTAAGGCTTCTCCCCAGTATGTGTCCTCATGTGTCCTTTCAGGTCTGTTCTATAACTAAACGCCTTGTGACACACATCGCACGTGTATGGCTTTTCACCTGTGTGTGTTCTGGTGTGCCTTCTCAACGTTGTTCTGGTAGCAAATCTTCTCTTGCAAAAGGAACACTTGAAGGGCTTTTCCCCCGTGTGCACCCGCTGATGATTTTTGAAAGACGACGAATCTGCAAACTCCTTCCCGCAGTCGCTGCAGGTGTACGGCTTCTCACCTGTGTGAATTCTCATGTGCTTCTTCATATTCACTAACGCACTGAAGCTTTTGTCACAGGTGTTGCATTTGTACGGCTTTTCCCCAGAGTGAACCCGAAGATGCAGGTCGAGATTATAACGCCGGTTAAATCCATTTCCGCAAACCTTGCATTTGAAAGGCTTCTCAACAGAGTGGACTATCATATGTTTATTCAAATCCCAACTCTCCCTAAACATTAACCCACAAGTTTCGCATTTGTATTTCTTTTCAACAGTGTGGGATTTCATATGGAATTTGTAGTTTTTGAAATTAGTTGTCACTTTACCGCACCTGTCACACTTGAAAGGGTTTTGGTCATCCTCGGTACCGCCTGATGTCTTCCTATGTTTCATATTTGGTGGCGGGACAGTACCTGCACTTGATGCTGTGCTCTCAATGTTACTTTTCTCACTTTGTGTTCGCTCTGTGCTTCTGGTTGATGTTGTCTTCTCGTTCTTTTGTCTTTTTTTGGATGTTTGGTGAGTACTTCCATTTGATGTTGTGCTACCCTCGTTAGGTTTCTTAATTGGTGTAGTTTCAGCACTTGTAGCCGATGCTGTGCTCCCATCGTTCGGCCTCTTACGTGGTGAGGATTCCATGCTTCTTGTTGACATTGTTTTTCCATTGTTAGGTTTCTTATTTGGTGTTAATTCTGTGCCTCTGGTTGACGCTGTGGTCTTGTCATTACATTTCTTATTTGGCATTGGATCAGTACTTTTAACTAATGTTGTCTTGTTAGATTTCTTACTTGGTGATGGCTCAACACTTCCAGGTGAGGTTGGTTTCCCATCTTTGCTTCTCTTATTTGGTACTGGTTTAGTACTTGAAGTTGATGTTGCTTTCCCATCATTGGGTTTCGTATTTGCTGTTGGATCAGTTCTTTTAGCTGACGTCGTCTTCTCATTGTTAGATTTCTTATTTGGCGATGGCTCAACCCTTCCAGGTGAAGTTGGTCTCCCATCTCTGCTTCTCTTATTTGGTGCTGGTTCACGGTTTCCCTTTGATGTTGGGTTATCATCATTATAGTCCACATTTGGAATTAGCACAGTATCTTCATTTAAGGTCATGTCCTCATCATTACGTTGTTCATTTGGAGTTAACTCTGTGCCTCTAGTTAATGTTGTATTTGTATCATTACATTTCCTATGTGGTGTTTGTTCAGTATATTTACTTAATGTTGTCTTCCCATTGTCATTTTTCTTACTTAATGTTGGCTCAACACTTCCAGGTGAGGTTGCTCTCCCATCTTTGCTTTTCGTAGTTGGTGTTGGCTCACTGTTTCCCTTTGATGTTGGGTCGTCATCCTTACATTTCTCATTTGCTGTTAGCTCTGTGCCTCTAGTCCCTCTGGTCTTATCATTACATTTCTTATGGGGTGTTTGTGCAACATTTGTAGGTGATGTTGTCTTCTTTTTGGGTGTTGGCTCAACACTTCCAGTTGAGGGTGGTCTCCCACCTTGGCTTTTCTTATTTGGTGTCGGCTTACTATTTCCTTTTGATGTTGGTTTCTCACTTGATGTTGTGTTCTCATTGTTGTCTTTACTATGGAGTGTTAGCTCAGTACTTTTAGCTGATGTTGTTTTTCCACTATCTGGTTTCTTATTTGATGTTGGCTCAGAACCTTCATTGGATTTTGCGTTGCCATTGGCAATCTTTTCTGGTGTTGTCTCAGTACTTGTGATTAACGTTGTGTTCTCATGATTATGTTTCTTATTTAGCACTGGCTCCCTTTTTCCACTTGATGTTGGCATCTCATTGTTATGTTTCTTAATTGATGCTTCCTCAGTATTTGTAGCTAATGTTGTGTTCTCTTCATTGCTTTTGTTGTTAAGTCTAGTTGGTGTTTCACTTCCATGGTTGCAAGTTATGTGATCTTGGCTCTCAGCTCTCACACAAGAGTTGTGAGAGAGGAGTTGGTGGTCAGTGCCTGGTGCTGGAGAGCTCTCCCTGTCAGATCCAGATGATACATTGTTGCTTGAGGTGCTGGATTGAGAATCTTTATTCAATGTTCTCTCCGTTTGGTCAGGGTCCAAAGGCTGAGACTGGCCACTGTGGACACTTCCCTCACAAGTTGGAGTCAACTTAGAGGCCTCAGTCTCCTGTTGTTGTGCAAGCTGTGGTCGTTCCCGACTGATGCAAATTTCCTCGTGTTCTTCTTTAATTGGTGGAGGATCTTGTGGGACCAAACTGGAGCTTTGCTGATGCTGAACCTCCTCCTGCTCCACCTTATGGACAGGTGTCAGTGAAAGCTCTGAAGGACAAAGAAATGGACAATGATGAAATGTTGTACATATGTATGTCATATATAACAGTTGCGATTAAGAAAGTCTATAACGAACAGTTCAAACTGGAAAAACAGCAGTTCCCCTAACAAGAACAATGTGTTCATATCTGTTGTTTCATAACGTTATACATCTTTAGTTTAAATAATAATTAAAAAAAGAAAACATCTGGCATGTACAGAGCTTACAGAGCTACAGTAACCTCCAACTTATAAATAGCAGGGGTTTTTCA
The DNA here is from genome assembly GCF_008692095.1 of Etheostoma spectabile. NCBI lineage: Eukaryota > Metazoa > Chordata > Actinopteri > Perciformes > Percidae > Etheostoma > Etheostoma spectabile. Next base: position 19,602,053 of record NC_045737.1, on the reverse strand, counting down.
CTTCCTTTTTATATTTAAGGCATGCTCCAGGTTTCTTGCATACTCTCCCTGGTGGCCATTTGATGTAAAAAACAGTGACTCTAAGACCCCACAAAAGTAAGTACAGAAAAATAAAAAAACAATATTGTGTAAAAATATCTAATAGACCTTTTTTCTAAACTTGTCATAACAAGCACTTAGAATTTAATTTATTGGGATCTCCATCAGGTGGTGCCATAGCCACAGCTATTCTTCCTGGAGTCTACTCGAACATGTGACTATTCCTATCATCTAATATCATCCTATCATAGACTTATTAACTAGTTAATGGAGTAAATTGTGGGCAATATAGTCAATAATAAAAAAATGTGATTGCACACCTATTGTTTTCATTCATACAAATAACTAATTATTAGTTTTAGTAAAAGGTACACAGTCTCTATAGCTCCTCTTTCCTTCTACTTATCAGTATGTGGAATAAGTACTTGGATCGCAATACAAGTACGGGTCTTGCATTCAAAATCCATCTAGCTAAACATTTAGAAGTATTATCAGTAAAATGTAGACTACTTTAAGTATCAAAAGTAAACGTAAGGTTATTTGTTCTGTGGTAGAAAAATGGCCCCTGTGAGTAATATATAATATGACATTATTAGATTGTAATACTGATGAATCAATGCATAGTTACCATTTTACTGTTGGAGGTGGTTTTTGGTGGAGCTAAATAAAGTAATAAAATAAAAATTAAATAAAATAAAGTAGGCTAGCTATTAAATCCCAACTTTGGGGTGAACTGTGAAGTAGATAAGTATAAGTAGGCCAGGCTTTGCAATAATAAATACTTACGTAATGTTAAAGAGTAGTAGGCCTACACGTTCAAACTTTATTTAAATACAATAGTTGAGTATCACCGTGACATCAAGAGGCGACTTCCGCATTTAACTGTTAATATGGTATCATAGGTTAGAGTTACGTGTATTGAAATTAATTGGTTAAGGATAGACACATTATTACAATTCAGACACATGCAGTAGCTATCAACGGCGTGCTTCTGTAACATTTAGTTATTATTTCGAAGCCATATTTCCCGCATGCCAAACTGGTCTGTCTGGTGGGACTTGACTACCTAGCTAAACAGACAGCGGGATTAGACCGATACCTTCGGCTGTTTTACACAAAACTGCTCCATTTGAACATATTGTTTCCAAACCTGTCCGGTGTAACTTTATCTCGGGTGTCAAAACGGCATCCAACAGTCGGCGTTGACGAGCGATTTCTGCCTCGTAACCTTCTATTTTATTTTCAAAGGCTCCCAATATTTCTTGAGCAGCCGCAGTGAGCCGATCACAGACAAACCGTCTCATACTTTGGACTGAATACATTGTAGGATTAAAATTGAGCTACTTTTTCCTCACTAAAATTTCATAAAACTTTTTTCAACTTAACTGAAGGTGCGCTTCTGTTTTCTATTTACTTCCGCAAACAAGCCCTACTGTTCCTAGGAGGGCAAAGAAATGTCCCGCCCTACTATGCCTCTGATTGGCTAGTACTCATTGCCTTTACCTTAACTCCATAGACATAATGAAGAGTCTCTTTATTATGTCTATGCCTAACCATAACAAATCCTACTCCTTTTGCCTAAACCTAACCAACCCAATGTACTGTGTTGTGAATTTTATTCCTGTAATCTGTTTTAAATTTTGTATTGTATGTTTTTCATTTTGTATTAATTTCTAACTGTATTTTAATGTTTTATGTAAAGCACTTTGAATTGCACTGCTGCTGAAATGTGCTATATAAATAAAACTCTCTTGCCTTACCAAAGAAGGCAACAGTGTATTAGCTAATTAGAAAAAGAGTAGAGTGGGTCATTCCTTTGACAAGCGCTTTTGCCATCCTAGGAAAAAAAAGACGGAGTAGGCTATGCAGTCTTAAAGTATAAAATAGTATGCTATCTACAATATTTTCACGTGTAATTTTTCCGTATGAAAAAAAACAACAACTTTACCCGATTCTTGAAAAATGTTTATTTTCCAAGTATAACAAAAGTTTCAGGTTGCTCATTTATTTTCATCTGTAGACTAGAACAATTACAAAAAGCATCTCTGGCAATGAAAATCTTGGATCTCGGAGTCCTTCCAAAAATGCTCATTAAATATGTATTAAAAAAGCAAAATAAGAATCTAAGACAAGAATTATAGGGCTAAATAGGATATTAACACAAGAAAATAAAAAATGGAGTAATATATAAATGTCTGAAGACAGTATTTTTAAATGTAATAATAAAATAATGTAATATGCGTAATGAGAAATAACAAAGAGTTTAACATGTGGCATGAAGCTGTAGGTGAGCCTTGTGGTGCGCTGGGGGGATTTCACAGTATAAAAACCATCTCCCATAAAATCATGGTATTACACAATTATTATTCTTATCAGTTACAATAACCCTTTAAGGAATGAAAACGAGCGGTGTTTTTGGCTGAAAAACAATTTAATATGATTTCAATTTGGAAGCATGTGTAAAAGGTCTCCCTTTTCAAAATAAATTAAACATTATTTTCAATACCATAAGTAACCAAATGTACACAGCATTATAAATGTCTAACATACCACAGTAAACCATAAAACTGGTGCACCACAGAAACCCTAGTATACTTTGAAATACTGTTGCTTACAGAAATGTGAGGAAGTCAGTGAAACTTCCCCTCATCTTATCCATGTGGAAAAACATATTTTAAATTCAGTTACAGAGCTGTAGCAACTACGGCTTCTCACTAGTGTGGGCTCTTCTCATGTGGACCAACAAGCCACTTTTGCATCTGTAACCCTTTCCGCATGTCTTACAAGTAAAAGGCTTCTCACCTGTGTGGGTTCTTATGTGGACTGTCAAATCCCCCCTCTGTCTAAAAGCTTTACCACATGTTTTACAAACATATGGTTTCTCACCTGTGTGGATTCTCATGTGGACTATCAGTTCATCGCTACGTCTGAAATCTTTCCCACATGTTTCACAGGTATATGGCTTCTCACCTGTGTGGATTCCCATATGCCTTTTCAATGATTTAATGTCACAGAAGGTTTTCCTGCAGGTCTTGCAAAGGTACGGCTTCTCCCCTGTGTGGGTTCTCATGTGGACCACCAATTCGTTGTTACGTCTGAAATCTTTCCCACATGTTTCACAGGTATACGGCTTCTCACCTGTGTGGATTCTCAAGTGCTTTATCAATGTTGAAACGTCACAGAATCCATTCCCGCAGGTCTTGCAGAGGTACGGCTTCTCACCTGTGTGGGTTCTCATGTGGACTTTCAAGACACTGCCGAGTCGAAAATCTTTCCCACATGTTTCACACGTATGTCGCTTCTCACCTGTGTGGATTGTCATGTGCCTTCTCAATGCTGGCATGGCACAGAATCTTATCCCGCAGGTCTTGCAAAAGTACGGCTTTTCACCTGTGTGCATTCTCATGTGGACTGTCAAGGCACTGCTAAGTTTGAAATCTTTCCCACATGTTTCGCAAGAATATGGCTTCTCGCCTGTGTGGACGCTCAGATGTCTCTGCAATAGTGACCTATACTTAAAATCTTTTTCACATGTGTCACATTTGAAATACATTTTGCCTGTGTGAGTATTACACTGACTCTCTACCAAGTTGCTTTTGTGATGTTGATTCTGTTTTTCTGGCTCTGCATTTCTAGAGTCTCCATGCTCGCCTCCTTTCTGATCTTGGCTCTCAGCTTCATGAGAGATGTGAGAGAGGAGCTGGTGGTCAGTGTTTGGTTCTGGTTCACTGTGGTCACTTTTTATATCCCAAATATAGCTTAAAGGCGTTTTTTCCATCACACTCAGCGTTTCGGCAGTACTCAGGTACAGAGTCTGATCTTCACTGTGGTCACTTTTCTCATAAGTAGGAGTCAACATGAAGGCATCGGTCTCCTGCTTCAGTTCAAGCTGCTCTCCCTCCTGACTGGTGCAGAGTTCCTCCTGTTCCTCCTGTTCCTCTTTAATCTGTGGAGGCTCTGGCTCCTCTTGGTCCAGACTGGAGTTCCACTCCTGAATACAGAGTGGCTGATCAGCGGTAACCTCTTCCTCCTCCTTAGAGACATGTTGCTGTTGGAGCTCTGAAGGGACAGAGAATAATAGGAATAGGATTAAACCAGAGACGATACCGAAAAGAAATGCAGACATGTGAACAGGTTTGTACCAATAACGTCATATATGTACACAAATGTGATTAACCAAACAAGACCAAGAAATATATTTCCATAACTAGCTTTAGAATTGTACATTTATACTGTAACCTGCAACACTGAACACCCACAACAATAATAATGCTATGTAAGTATAACACATGGGATTTGGTTAGACTACCAGCTCTACTGTTAAATGTAAAGCTTGAAGATGAGCTATGTATCGAGTTCCTCTGTTTGGTGATATTTAAAAATGAAGTTTTACACACCTATCCGGAGTAACTTTATTTCAGGTTTCCAAACGATATCCAACAGTCTGCGCTGACGATCGATCTCTTCCTCGTACTCGACGATAGTTCTCTCAAAAACTCCGAATATTTCTTCAGCAGCAGCAGTTAGTCGCTCGTTGACAAACTCTCTCAAATACTCAATCGAAGACATTGTTGTTAATTTACAAATTAAAAAAACAATAGTTAACTAACGCAACCAGTACTTGTGTTGTTTACTTCCGCTGGAAGTGTTACACTGTTAAGTTCTTTTTGTTCAAGTTTTTTTGGCGGTTGGAAACCAAGTGAAGGTGCGTTACCGCCACCAGCTGGACTGGAGTGCAACGCCACTGTTAAGTTCCGGTAATAGAAGTGAGTTGTTTTTCGTTCCGTCTTCATGTGGGGTTGAATTACATTGACGTCTGTCTCATTTCACAGGAAATTTGGCTTATTTTCTACTACATTTAACTGATGTCTTTTCGAGCTGATTAGCAGAATACCATAGAAACATTTAGCAGGTGTGAAAGAACTTAACCCATTGATAAAAATGCCAAATAAATTAGAGACTAGGTTAGTTTACATTATAAAGTGAAAGCCGTGTGAATAAAAGCAGCAGAGTCCATTAGCAGTGTATGTACATAGTGTACACCAGTGCACTTTCTTTTTATAGAGGCTGCATATTGGTGTGACTGACATCAAAAGTCAAGTAATCAAAATCAAAATAGTTCTTTTCAGAGGGTTAAATTGTAACACGTGATGTGTTTTAATCTTCATTCAATCTTTAATCTTTAATCTAATCGGTCATGTTACATTTTGATTTGATAAAATTTGATTAGTGGAGTTTACTTATATTGAACAAACATGTATGCAGTAAAGGAATGTGACTACATTAACTCAAGTACTCTATGTATGTACTTTGTAACATTGATTGTCTTCAGATGAACAAGATTTAATGTAAATTACACACAGGTAGGAGATCTTAAACCACTTCAAATACAAGTTTTGAGGTATTTGATCACTTTCATTTTATGCTACATATAGTTTACTACATTTTACAGGCAAATATTGTACATTTAAGGTAACTACATTTAGCCCTGTGTCCTGACTCAGAGGGTACTTGGGGTATAGGTAGATTGATTGTCAGCGCAGACTGTTGGATATTGTTTGGAAACCTAAAATCAAGTTGAACCTGATAGGTGTGGAAACTTAAATTATTTTAATGATTACAGAAGAGCCTGCCCCTGGTGATAAGTTGTAACTTTGCATGATCTGCAGGAAAATGTAATTTTATGTATTATTTAACAGTAATGTGTGAAAAATCATGATTTGCTTGTTTGTTTAGTAATTTCATTGGCTTTGCCAACACAAATAGTTTTGCAACTGGACTGTTTGCCAGTCCTAGTTGGACTGCCACATCACTGGTGTAACAGTTCTTCAATTGATACGTCTTTGAATATAACTGTATGTTTTTTGAATAATCTTTATCGCTGGAATATTTGTTTCACAGTGAGCGCACAGTAGTAGCTGTCATAGCTACTGATGATGTAACATGGATTACTGATTCTCTTCTCTCATCTGCCAAAATGCAATAAATATAAAATTTTCAAAAGACCATTGTTTTTTTGTCAGTGTGATACAGTTCAAAACACTGACAGGCTGATCTAGATACAGTTTGATGGACAGCTAACAAGACAACAAACTAAATAATGGTTAACATGTAAGCAGTATTCAGTAATTCTTCACCAAATTTAAACCAAAAACATTTTAATATATAATTATTTGGCTCGGACAGGTTCTGTAACAATGTCTTCAGTTGAGTATTTGAGAGTTAATGTAAATGTGCTGTATTTATGTAGCGCTTTTCTAGTCTTAACAACTGCTCAAAGCGCTTCTACATCTACAGGAAACATTCACCATTCACA
>NC_045737.1:19585013-19595688 GCF_008692095.1 Etheostoma spectabile | reverse complement strand
CACTGTGGCCGGGGCTGCCGTACAAGGTGCCACCTATTCATCAGATAAACACTCACATACATTCACACACCGATGCGCAGCACCGGGGGCAGCTCAGGGTTCAGTGTCTTGCACAAGGACACTTCGACGTGGGACTGCAGGGCCAGGGATCAAACCACCGACTTTCCTATTGGCAGGCAACCGCTCTACCACTGAGCCACAGCCGACCGTCAAGTTGCCCGTCATAGCTGTCAAGTAAATGCAGTGGCCTAAAAGTGTGATAACTGCCGGTCAAATGTAGAAGTAGAACTATATGTTACTAAAGTAATATAAGAACACCCCAAAACTGATTTTTATTTCATTTGAAAGGTGAAAGATTTGTGCGGAATGTACTATACATGCAATCTTGGCCACCTGAGGACAATTTTAATGTTGTACATAAATACAGAGTACACGTAGTTACATTAAACCATTGCATACCTGTTCGTTCAATATGAGGAAACCCCAGGGATCAAACAACCTGTATCAAATCAAACTTTAACTTAACCTAGTTTGTGAGCTGCAGGATTAAAACGCCTCTTGCATGTTATAACTTAACCCTCTGAAGAGAACTATTTTTACTTATTACTTTTACTTCTGATGACAGTCCCACCCATCTGCAGCTTTTATGAACAGGATTTGCTTACAGGTTTAGACATAGACCTGCACAATTTGGGGAAGAGTCAGGATTTTTTATCTTAGAATTGATATGACGATTCTCTGCCATGAGTTTTTTTCCTCACCAAGTATAATGTTTATTGCACACATGATCCATGACAAAACAAAACAAATTGGCAGTACCGCACATCTAGCACATTGCACATCACCACAAGCCTGTAAACATAAAAGCTTCTATGAAGAGAAGGGAGAACATTGCAGTGCTTGGGAGCGATTTAAAACGTATTTTATGCATGTTATGTTATCTATGTTTAAATCTCACAGAAGAAAGTAGAAGCGTTTCTGATTCAGTCGGCTTGTAAGATTAAATGAGAATCAAAGTCATAAAAAAAAAATCGTGAACAGGATGAATCAAGATAGCGATTTTATAATGATTACCTCTGCAGACCTTCTTCCGGATGAATGTGGTATTATTACATCATCACCACACCAAGCTCTGTCATTAGAATACCTACAGGAGGCACTGATCATTGTATTAATTATTTAGGTGAATGTTTCCTGTAGATGTAGAAGCGCTTTGAGCAGTTGTTAAGACTGGAAAAGCGCTATATAAATACAGAACATTTACATTTACATTGTTAAGTATAATCTACGATTTGTGTTTGTGTCACCTCAAAAGCCACAAAAATCATATCAAGTTGATGCAATTGCAAAATACATAAAAATACAAAAGTAAATCTGACGTTGCAGACAAATAAGAAAAGACTGGCAGAATGACAACATAAGTGACCAGACACCAGTAGATGGTAGTATTCTCAGCCTTAACATCAGAGTTCAAAGTCAATTTATGTAACTGCAAAAAAAAAATACATTTAAAAGGTCAAAAATGTAAAGGAATTATGGGAAAAGCAGGTTAATTTAACAAAACGTGACACTTGATACCAAATCTTACTGCTCATTACAATAAGATATGGTGACCGCTTCTTTATAAGAAATGCTTTATGTACAATAACAAACAGAAATTCCTTCAATGGTGATTTCAAACTTGTTCTTTTTCCACGTGTTGCACACAAGTGCATTCCTGTGGTTCCTCGCAATTTGCCTATGCACTCGTTTATGCCTTTCCAATTCAAACATTGCTTAGAACAGAGATATTCAACAGGGGGTCCGTGAACCATAGGGGGTCCTTAATTTATGCTAAAAAAAAATTATCATTTTCAAAAAATATATGTATATGTTATTTATTTTAATTCATTTACACATTGAAGATAAGCTTACTACAGGTACGGAAGCCACTATGGTAGCCAGGCAGTGAAGTTTAAGGAGTCACAGTGCCTTCCACATACACTATACGTTTAGCATTAAAACATGTGTACATAATATATTAATATCCATTTAATTTTATCCATCCGGCCCAGTTTAACATGCAACTTAATTTCATACAATTTATGTACAGCAGTAGGGGATCCCTACTCCGTTTCTTTTTCAGCTAAGGGGTCCCTGGCTTAGAGTATTTTCCTACAGGTGTTGCTGTTCCGGCTTTTCACTCGTATGGGTTACTATATGTCTCTTCAACTGTGACGTCCAACTGAACCTTTCCCCACACATTTTGCAAGAATATGGCTTCTCACCAGTATGGACTCTTAAATGAGAGTTCAATAGTTTTGTCTGACTGAATCTCTTCCCACACATGTTGCATGAATATGGCTTCTCACCTGTATGGACTATTAAGTGAGTGTTCAATGTTGATGTCCGACTGAATCTTTTCCCACAGGTGTTGCACGGATAGGACTTCTCACCTGTGTGGATTCTTTTATGAGTATTCAATATTGATATGTGACCGAATCTTTTCCCACATGTGCTGCATGAATATGCCTTCTCACCAGTATGGATTCTTTTATGAGCGTTCAATGTTGATGTCTGACTAAATCTTTTGCTGCACACATTGCAGGAATATGGCTTCTCACCTGTATGAATTCTCACATGAGCATTCAAGGATGATGCCCGGATAAAGGTTTTCCCACAGGTGTTGCATGAATATGGCTTCTTATCTGTGTGTACCATCTGGTGTCTTTGAAAATCTGACTTATATTTGAAAGCTTTCCCACACGTGTTACATTCGAAAGCCCTTGTACTTGTGTGAGTGTTACAGTGAATCGTTGACAAGTTACAGGTGTTTACATTGTCACTGTGTTCTGCATTTGTAGTTGACCCAGAGTCTCCGTGCTCATCCCCTTTCTGATCTTGGCTCTCAGCCACACAAGAGGTGTGAGAGAAGAACTGGTGGGCAGTGTTTGGTTCTGGTTCACTGTGGTCACTTTTCTCATAAGTAGGAATCAACATGAAGGCATCGGTCTCCTGCTTCAGTTCAAGCTGCTCTCCCTCCTGACTGGTGCAGAGTTCCTCCTGTTCCTCCTGTTCCTCTTTAATCTGTGGAGGCTCTGGCTCCTCTTGGTCCAGACTGGAGTTCCTCTCCTCAATACTCTGCTGATCAGCGGGAACCTCCTCCCCCTTAGAGACATGTTGCTGTGGGAGATCTGGAGAGACTGAGAATAATAGGAATAGGACAACACTGAGATGCTGAAGAATCTGAAGGAAAAATAATAACGTTATGCAGTATAATAATATAAACCATAAGTATCCGATATGAGACATATTCACTTTAGTTTTTTTGTAAGACCATTATTGTTTTACAAACCTATCCTCTGTAACTTTATTTCAGGTTTCCGAACTACATCCAACAGTCTGCGCTGACGGTCGATCTCTTCTTCGTACTCAACGATCGTGTTTTTAAAAACTCCGAATATTTCTTCAGCAGCAGCAGTTAGTCGCTCGATGACAAACTCCCTCAAATACTCAACTGAAGACATTTTGGCTTTTTACAAATGATGAATCCTCTGCGAAATAGCACACATCCATAGAGTTGACCCTGCTAGCGCTTGTGTACTTCCGTTGGATGTTACACTGTTAAGTTCCGACAACGGAAGTGAGCTGCCGCTAGCCTGTCGTTCCGTGTTCACTTTGGGTTGCACATCTCTCTTGCGTAATTTCACCGATTAACCTTTACTACTAACGCTATATTTAACTGAAGTCTTTTCGGAACAATAACTTTAAAATAAATAAATAAAATAAATAGTAGCCTTGGTGGTAGAAGTTAACAAAGGTAAGTAAAAGTAGTAATACCAGTATACTAATTCCCACATCCAAAATGTTAATAAATAAACATACCACATTACCATCAGACAATTTAATTTTATATGAAAGGGAAAGTACTAAATCACATACTGATGGAGAGTAACAAGCCATCATAAACTCAATTTTGTTTGTAAAAATTTGAATCAAGTAACTGTAGCAGTCATGTCAAGTTAATGTAGTGGCCTGACAATTGGCATTTAAACGTACAATGTAGTAAGAAGAACTGTATGTAGCATAAAAAAGAAAGTAATCAAACACCTTGATTGATGTTTTTTTTTATTAAACGTGTTTGTGTCATCTCAAAAGGCCCAAACAATAAAAATCTCATAGTGTTGATGCACTTAGAAAAAAACATGAAAACAGCATGTATGAGTATTCCAGTGAATCTTGACAGAGTCTTATCTTCACTGTGGTCACTTTCCTCATAAGTAGGAGTCAACATGAAGGCATCGGTCTCCTGCTTCAGTACAAGCTGCTCTCCCTCCTGACTGGTTCCTCTTTAATCTGTGGAGGCTCTGGCTCCTCTCCTGAATACAGGGCTGCTTTTACACACCTATTATGTGTACCTTTAATTCATATTTCCAAATATCAAACAAATCTGCGCACATGATCAGTCTCATTCTATTCATCAACTAAATAAAAAAACTGCAGTTAGTCATAGTGATGCAGAGTTTAAAAAGTTGCTTATAGTATGCCACTAGTGGTACAATGGCGCCAGTCCCCTGAGTGGTATGCTGCTTGTGTTCCTAATGGGAGGTGATGCTTGAAAGTGACAGGACACTGTCAGTGACAAACAGTAAGGTCATTTTATAAATCCTTGCTAATGTATCCAGGCTTAATTTTAGAGCTAGCCTTAGCTAACATTTCACTAATCAAATAACTTTGGGTACATTAGCAAAAATATATCAAATTACATTATCCTAACTAACCCTTTGTAATTCATTTTAATCACAACAATTTACAGTAAAATTACAGCAATGTACTATGTTTTCACAGTAACCCAGCCGTTCTATTACGATAAAAGTAAAAAAGTTTTTGGGTATTGTACCCTAAATAACAAGAATTTACTTTAAATTACTTTTTTTTTTATTGTATTTTTACTGCAAACGTAGCCAATAAAACCTGTAATTTCCAGCAGGTATACTACATTAAAATACTGTCATTGTACATAAACTGTAATTTAGGTTTCAATACATTGACTCTTGTTTCCATGTACATTTAAATGCATACAAATATTGTAATTGATCATCTTTCTTGGAAATTGAGAATACATTCAAAGACAATTTCTTTTCTCTTAGAGAGGACTCTTCTGATCAAACGTATCATCAGTGAGCAGGACATTCTGAATTTACACTGTAAGAAAACCTCTGTTCGGTGCACATGCCACCATAGTAGGCATTCAGTATCACCATATCAGTCAAAATATTTGCAATTAGTTATTTTTTACAAATCTTTCAGCTCTTGAAAGAACACGGCCAATTCCACATACTTTTGCATCTCACCATATCCAAGTGGTTTTGGAATCATTGAAACCACAAGAATCTTACCTTTACAAACAAGGTAGAGTTGTAGTATTCCCATTCCGTTACAACCCATGCCCCACAACCACCTAAGAAGAGGCCTTTGTGTCAAAGGTTTTAAAAAAGTCTACATGGACATCCACTCAAGGTCCATTAATTTCCTCAGGAGGGTGCACACGTGTGGATTGATACCTCCACGTGCCTTCTCTGCCTTGGAGCCATTCGCTGGATTTATGCCCAAAAAACATCTGAAAATAAAACCAACACATTAGTTAAGGTCCTGAACAGTTTCATGTGTTTGCATGTGTGTAGAGTGATAGGGATTTTACCATTCAAGTAACCCATGACCAAAATAGTCAGACATTTGGTCACTGTGTTACTTATGTTTGGAATTATAGTGAAAATAACCTCAAGGACCCCTGAGGGTCCCTGGATACCACAAACCCACTGTTCTAAAACATTTAGGGAGTACCGTCAATGACATAGCACTTGGTTGTGTTGGTTTGTGTTTTACATTACCTTTGGATAAACTCTAGGGTGCATGCAGCCTCCTCAGGATACTGTAAGTTGAAGTTGTAGTAACTTGCGAAGACAGCAGCAATCCCATTTATAAACTTAGCATGGGGTCCCATTACCACTTGTCCTTCGATTGAAAGCATCCAGGCTCTCGGCTTCCTTACCTCCCCTGAGATAGACATAAGGAAGATTAATCTGATAGGATGTTCTGTTGCAGTGTTTGCTATTAAATAGGTGACAGGAAATAAACTCGGGCCCAAGCGGTTTTACTGGTAACCCAATATAGCAACACAGCCTTTCTTATAGGTTACATTAGGTTAATATAAAAAGGGTGCATTCGTTTTTTTTGCTCCACTGTATTAATGTGGTACCGCTCAAGTCTACTAGCTCACTTTATTAGGATTTCAACTGTTTTCTAAGTATATACTGTAATGACTGGGGCAACAAAATGTAAATCAAATATTGTGAGAAAAAAATTAAAGTAGGGCTGGGTATTTGATTCAATACTTTTTAGGCAACGACATTCCCTTGCATCTAAAGTATAGAGTACTGAAAATGCCTTGTCATTCAATATCTTTGGCGTGTATCTCATCATCCTCAATGAGCCAATAAGCATACAGAGTGCTTCTACCAAGATCTAATAATGTTTGTGATTGGCTGTCTAATGTTACACGTCATAGAAACATGCTGGGAAAACTCTACATTACGCACAGACTGGGCTCACGTAGTGGGAGCTCAGAAATAAATTTAAAAATAAATTGTGTGATTATGTTGATTAAAGTTACAAGTTCTTTGTTTAGGAACCGGTATCGAAGTCCGGTACTGATATTGAATATTTTTGAAGAGACCCAGCCCTAAATTAAAAGGGATGTCTTTACAATACCTGATAGGATCAAGCGAGGGGTGCTGGGTAAGGTGAGGGTCCTCTGGACATCGGCAGCTGTGGAAAACGGCTGGAAACAAGAGTTTAAGTGTAAGTTAACGATTTTTCTATCAAGCCCCATTTCTTATTCACAACAGAGCTCTGGCGTTTTCCCAGACAAACTAACGTTTGAAAGGGAGCAATGTGCGGATTCAAAAATGTTTTTGCAAAATAATCTATATCAAGGACAATTCCGGCTCAAAATGAACCTAGGGGTTAATAACACATGGGTAACGAGTCGACCGCTCTCCTGGATATGTTTTCTTGCTAATCAAACGTGACCAGTTTTCCACAAACCCCTAATATATAACTCTAGTCGTCGGGGCACGTGAAAGTAAAAAGAAATCGCCATTACTTTACCACTAACAAGGTTTAAAATAGCACCACGCTTCCACCGTAGCATGATGAGGGTCCCTACATGTCAACCATTGCAAACTACGTAAGTATACAGACAATTTATTAAAAAGTTTATAAAAGACGGTACCCATGTATACATGTCATGACTAGTCGAATGACGAACACCGTGTAACCAGCAACATCGCTTAAGCACAGCGTTCGTGAAAACAAATCCCAGGGAACGGTTGACTCTGTACCCATGTGTTATAAACCCCTAGGTTCATTTTGCGCCGGAACTGTCCTTTAATGAACATATACTGAGTCTCAATAATTGTTTCTGACAACTGACAGAACAATGCTATCATAAATTTGACATGGTGTGTGAGAGACAACGTAGTTGAGCAACAGGGATCGGATTAGACCACAATAGGGCAAGTGTTTGTGAGTGCACTTACTTCGGCCTGAAGGATAATCGCATCCCTTGGTTCTTTAAAGTAAGCCAGCAGGAGAAGTATTACGCACACAGCCTTGTCTTCGGCCGTGTTAGGTTCATAGTTGTCGAGGAGCTCTTCAACCCCTGGGTTCTTGTTGAGTTTATGGCAGAGCTTTAGGATTGTGTCGCCTTTTCGCTCCATAGCCTCGGTTAGTTTGGCAACAATGGAGATGTCTGTCAGGTGAAGGAAGTGGGAGAACATGCCTCTCTGAGCAAACAGAAAAGGCCATTGTTTTTTTACATCCGATACGGCGGGTGGCGGTGTCATGTTAAGGTATCGCCGTTGTATTGTGTATGTTTTTTCAAGCAACTTCACTGCTCTTTCTGCCCCGGCCATCCCCTCCTCTGAATGCATGGTTACCATTTGCCTCCTTACATCCTCAAGAGTCACCTCCGTTTCCCCTGACGGGAGGTCTGAAGGTTCCCACCTGACACAGCCGTACTGGTCCACTGGGCCTCTTGAGAGGGTTCTTCCCTCAGAGTTGGACCTTCTCTTTCGTCTGCGCCGTGAAAGTGGGTTGTTGCGGTTCTTATACTCCACTCTTGTTTTTATTTGCAAGAGGAGTGAGCTACAGCCATCCCCCACAAACTCTCCATTACGATCAACATCAGCAAAACTTCTTGGATGCTCTCTAACGATATCTCGAACAATGTTGTGGCAAACAGCTCTTGATGGATTAAGATCATGCTCACGCATCTGATCCACCACAGCCTTCACCATCTCCCTTCTGTCAGTCGGTGATGGTCTTGTGAAACTGAGTGCCGCTGTTCTGATCCCTGTTGGCATCCTATCCCAGTCGACTCTGAAGTTGGTATACCATGGTCTGTTGGGGAGAGCGGTTACAGACATTTCTGGGATGCTTTGAGTACTCTGGGAAGGGATATCCAGGCTGTTCCAGGAGTTCAGCGAGAAAACATGGGTGGCAACAGCTCCTGTATTTGAGTAAATACCTAAGTACAGAGAAAAGAGCAGACTAAATACTGGGGTTGGGAATCACTAGGGACTTCACGATTCAAATATGATTATTTCAGCAACAATTCAAAAAATGTTTTTAATTGATTTAACTTTTCTTTTCCATTTCTTTAGCACCTTTATTATCAAACTAATCTTGATGCATCACAATTTTGCTTTTGTTCCCATTTAGTATGGGGTATCTGATTCTTTATTACAAGCGTCTGACCGATTCATCTCATTTTTGCACATTACATATTTATTGACATTGCGTATATTTTGTCCAATGAAAACTATGAATATTTTTTATTTACAAAATATAATGCAGAACAAAATGCTTTGGTAATTTAGAAATTGACAGCAGCTGATAGCAATGTCAACCCTATATTGTCCTTTAACACAGAGGGAAAAAAAACTAACTCTCACCTAAATGACCAATAAACAAAGCAGGATTGTAGGACACAATGCCCTCAAACAGGTCATGCCCTAGACATGCTGTGAGGCCAGGCCAGCTAACATGGAAACAAGCCAATTTAACACACTTTTTTTTAACCCTCATGTTGTCCTTGGGTCAAATTTGACCCGTTTTCAGTTTGAAAAAATTGTCACAAAAAATGGTCTGTCAAAATAAGCTTTGGGACAAAAAAACCCTCAAAAAACTTTGTGAAAAAAAACAACAAAAAGCCCCCACAACATTGAAAAAGTGACAAAAATGTCAGAAAAATCGATAATAATGTTGAAAAAAGTGACCAAACGTTTTCTTTTCATGGTTGACGGGAAGACAACACAAGGGTTGAGCCAGTAAAAAGGCATGTTAAACTTAATACTACCCCCCCCCCCCCCCCCCCACACACACACACACACACACACACAGCATCAGTGACAATTGTGTTGCAATCCTGCAAATTATTTTAATAGGACTGTGGTGTCCTTGCAGTACCACTCAACTGTGGTGTGTCCTAAAATGTATTTCTGATTATATATCCAAGTGTAAGCTTCTACTGAAGTCTTCAAAAAAAGCCCATGATACCACGATGTATTTAAAACCCTGCTCTCTACACAGTAGGACAAGTTGCATGTGGTCAATAGTTGACCTCTTATGTTGCAAAAATCTTTAAAAGGAATACGCCACTGTTTGTTGAAACAGGGTTATTCACCGTCTCCTCTGTATTTATATAAGTGGGCAAATGCATTTTTGTCTCAGTGTCTTAGCATGTTGTGAGTAAAAGTGATCCAACATCAACAAAAACAAAACCTAATTACTTTTTGTGGCCCACGCATTCAAGAAAGACAATATCTAGCCTCTTATATTGATGTTGAAATAATATTGATATATTGCCCAGCCCTACTCGCGCTACATTGTGCAAGTAGAGAATTGTGAGAATTAAAATCTGGGGATTGTTAACAGTGTAAGGCAACTTGCCTGGATGCAATCTCTTATGTTGTGCCAACTGACCACATCAAAGAATATTTTCCTGTACATCTAGCAAAAGTAAGGCTTCTCATCAGTGGATGCTCTTCAAATCAGAGCCTGAAAACTCTCCTACATGTTTTGCAGATAAATGATTTACCTGTGTGTCAACAAGCCACTTTACTTTTTATCCTACATGTTTTTCAAGTGTTTTGCTAAACGTGACCATTATCCTGCTTCAGTACAAGCTACTCACCCTCCTGACTGGTGCAGAGTTCCTCCTGTTCCTCTTTAATCTGTGGAGGCTCTGGCTCCTCTTTGTCCGGACTGGAGTTCTTCTCCTGAAAACAGAGCTGCTGCTCAGCGGGAACCTCCTCCTCCTCCTTAGAGACATGTTGCTGTGGGAGATCTGGAGAGACTGAGAACACGAGGAATAGGAAAACATTGTGACGATGGAAAAACGGACATCTGAGAAAATAAATACACAAAGTATGTATTTCAACTATTAGGTGACATATGAGTCAAATCTTCTTCTGTTAGTATTTTGTAAGACCATTAATGTTTTACAAACCTATTATCTGTGACTTTATTTCAGGTTTCCGAACTACATCCAACAGTCTGCGCTGACGATCGATCTCTTCTTCGTACTCAATGATCGTTTTTTTAAAAACTCCGAATATTTCTTCAGCAGCAG
>NC_045737.1:19576535-19585003 GCF_008692095.1 Etheostoma spectabile | reverse complement strand
CTCGTTGACAAACTCTCTCAAATACTCAACCGAGGACATTGTTGCTTAATTACTCGAAGTTTTACACATGGACTAACCTCCTAACTCGAAACCATGCGCTAACCATGGACGCGGACGCAACGCGAATGGCGCCTGTCTTCTGTTTACTTCCGCTCGATGTTACACTGTTAAGTTCCGACAGTGAAACGGGTTTGTTTTTAGTTCCGCTTACAATTATTGGCATTTTTACAGAACATGCTTTTAACACCAGCGTCAGGGCTGTAACAAGGTAAAGGCTGTTTCTAGTTGTCTTAGTATCATTTGTGGCTTTTGAATAAATAGCAATGAATGCAGAAATGTATTTTATGTAGGCTGTTTAAATACTGTTGAGTTAGGTTTCCAATATTCTCACATCGCAACCTTGGAGGTACGTTTGCCCCCTCATTGTGATTATATCAAATATTCTGCGCAAGTAAATAGTCAAATGAATTCATTAAACAGGTCATATATTTATAGGAACTATGAACTCACTGTACAACAAAGATTTGGGTGGTTACAGTTGTTTTAAAAAAATATACTATGGATAACAGAAATTAGTGCTACAGTAACATAAAGGGAAGAAAAGCAGGTTAATTTAACAAAACTTGATGGCATTGTTGATGAAGTACTACTTCATTACAAAGATATGTTGTTCTTTATAACAAAAGCTTTATATACAATTGCAGAGATGTTGCTACTACAAAAGTGCTGACAATGATAAATTCTGACTGAATATTTTGCCACAGATCTTGTAAATGTACAGTTTCTCACCTGAGTGAGTTCCCATGTGGAGTGTCAAGCAACAACTCTCTGTAAAACCTTTCCTACATGCTTAGTAAGAATATGGCTTCTCACCTGTGGATGGATTTATTGAAGTGAATTGAATGCTATTGTTCCACTGAATCTTTACCCATGTGCTGAAAGAAAATGGCTTCATTAGTGGTGTCTCTTCAAATCTGACTTATACCTAAAATATTTTCAATGTGTCACATTTGAAATAATTTTTAGCTGTGTACATATTACTGCGAATTTCTGACATGTTAAGGCTGTTAACATTGTTACGGTGACTTCTGCTTTTGTGATGTCTTTTTTAGATTTGGATCTGCATTTAGTTGATTCTGAGTCTTCATGCTTGCCTCCTTTCTAAATTTTGGCTCTCAGCTACATGAGAGCTGTGAGAGAGGAGCTGGTGGTCACTGTTTGGTTCTGATGCCCCAGAACTTATAACTGGTAAAATAACAATACACTCCTTCTCAGCTGCATTCTCAGTTAAATCACGATTCAAGTACAGAGTCTGATCTTCACTTATTTTCCAAGTAGTTCACCACCAACCATCTATTTTTATTTATTTATTATTATTTATTTTTTAAAGCAACACTTATCTATTGGCATGAGAGTCGGAACCATAGCTCTATGGTCGGAACAGTTTTACAACAGCTTCGGGGGGAAACATATCAAGTACGGCATTGCTTCCTGTAGTAGATTATTAGCGTCTTGTGTTTTGCCAAAGTAGATGGATTAGAAAAGAAAATAATACAAAATAAATGATTGGTTTTAGCCAAGAGCCTGCGTTAATTCAGCTTCAGCATATTATAGTGTTTTCACACACTGTGAAATGGGAGCATATTACTGTGCTATATGCAGGCAAACAACATTCACTGGAAAGGGACACATTTTCGGAAAAAATCACCAAAGCAGACTTAGAGTCGTCCTCCTTAAATTTTTAGAAAAGGTAAGTAGGCTAATGTCTATTGACTGTTACAGGTTTATAATATGCTGAGTGTTTGTGCTAAGATTTTCTTCCACCTTGCTGAATTTGACTTACTAACGTTAGCCCGGATGCTAACGTTAGCTGCGAACCGACGTCACGATCACCATGTTTAGATTGTGTCGCTGTCACTGATTTCAGCGCTTTATGTTTAATAGGGTGTGCTACTTAACACGTTTTAAGGTATCATCCGTTTTAATTAGTGTAACTGTTATGTCCCTGTGGTTGTTTTATCCACTGTTCTCCAGGTAAAAGAAGCTCGCCGAACACTTAAAAAACCCCAAGTAGAAAAGTTTGACTGCACCCAGCACAAGCAGACCTTCTGGTGCTACTGCTGTGGGCTTGAAATCGAAAGAAATGTTACAGACGGCAACATGACTGTGCTGTACGGAGGCTTGTTAGAACACATGGCCACGTGAGTTTTATTTGATTCACTCTTATTTAACTTGTTTTGTTTTCACCACATCCAGTAGAACCACAGGGTGCTCCACACAGAGCACCCTAGGGTTTACACAGGATCCAGCAAACCGAAAAATGACTTAATTATTTGTCAAACCACACAATCCACCATGTAATTGGCTGTAGAAATGTATCGTTTGCAAATCCCTTACAGCACACACATTTCTCCAGGGGTAGCGCCGCGGTCAACCATGTTCCCTGCCTTGCTCAAGGGCAGTGTGTGGGAGGTGCACCTTCCCAGCTGCCATTCCACGCTCCATATTTGTTCCATACGGGGACTTGAACCCCTCAATTTGTGTTTGTCATAGTGATAGTAACAAAATCCCCAAGTATGTGTACACATACAAGGAATTTGTATTGCTCTCAATGAACTTACATGGAAATAGACAAATAAGCTAAAAACGACAACCAAACTTTGACAACAAGGATAAAGATGACCATTATGTACACAACTATGTGAAAAAGTAAGTACATGTACACTACTGGTCAAAAGTTCGGGGACACATAGAAATTTCCATTGCACTCCATTGTAGACAGAATACCAGATCAGATCAGTTGCATTGTTTTATTAACCAGCGCAGCAGTTTTCAGATTACATTATTTGCTTACATAATACAAAAGAGTTCTCCAATGTTTTCTCAGGTAGTTTAAAAAAAAAAAAATCTGATTAATAAACAGAATGTGCCTTTGGAACCGCAAACGTGTGACCGGTAGTGTATAAAGATGTATAAAAACTGTATGTATAAAAAAGCACCAATGACAAACAACAATAAAATAAAAGGTATTTATACAAGTCAAGTGTTGTATCCTATAAAAGTATATAATCAAAGATCTTTTGATTAATATTAGTTTATGCAATATGTTTTGCTGAGGTTAATGAAAAAGTACTGTAGTACTGTCAACATGACATTTACTCATTTTTTATTGGCTGCCATATTTGTAAAATAGGTATGACTTGAGACATTAATGCAAACATGATCAATTGGTCCTTATCATTAAATGTTATTAAAAACACCCTAAATGTACCCTTGTTATGAGGAAGCAATGTCACTACAGGAAATAGTTTATTTAGGGATATCATCGGTGTTGTGTGTGCTGCATTTGAAAAGAAATCTTCAGAAGATTGTTTTTGTCATCTTCACTTGCACATTTTGTACTCTTACTTTTGTCAAATCTCTGTAGGCTTGACAACTTTCTCATACCTATGATGTTTTCCATTTTGAATTGCGGTTAATAACTGCTTTTGTTTTGACACTTTTAAAATGGGTCTGGTTTCAGCTCAGAACACAAGAGGAATACTCACAAGTTCTGGTGGGACAATAAGGCCGATGCCAAGTTTAGAGACAAGGTCATCATCACAGAGGAGGAAACTGAAAGGTAGGCCTGGTGAGCCAAAAATATATATTCTGTAAGTTTGTTTGGAGAGTAAAAAGGTTCTTTTCAATGTCTTTTTTTTATTACTTTTTTAGATTTAAAGCTGAGGTGGAAAAAGCATTGGAATCATTTGTGGAGAAGGAGGATGAATTCATAACACAGGTAATGCAAAATCACTCTTAATGAACTTCACGTTAACTTTGATTACACCTTAACAAAACTAAGAGTCTATGATCCATGCTAGGGGCCCTCACTACATGCTCCCACAGACGATGCTAACATACTGATGTTAAGCAAGTCATTTTGACCTGAGGATCGTAGCAGAAGTTTTTTTTTTTTTTTGTAGGCCGGGACATCTCTACAGCACTACAATACTTAATTCAGAATTGTTTCACACATATTTTGCCTTTAACAAATATTGTGCCCCCTTGCAATTTAGGTTTGCACTAGTCCATATTGTGATTTCAGTAAAATTGTGCTTAATTGTGCAGCCCTATAGCTCACTAAAAGAAAGGGTGGGGGGCTAACATCATTAGGATACATCACATGTGTCAAACTCAGGGCCCGTGGGCAAAATCTGGCCCCTTGCAAATTCGGCGCACATCAATTTAGGTTACAATACATTTTGGCCACTTTGTTTTCAAACTGCAATTCATGACACTCAAAGCAGAATTTGGCAGATTTCTGACATTGCGACTCGCAATATTCCCACAGAACCAGAGATGAAAAATGTCACTTTTGTTTTGCTAAATTCTAAGAGGGCTATGGAACTTTTTTTTGTTCACTGTTTTAGGGCTTTATGTTGGTCATCTGTAAATGAAAAGCCAAAGATACTTGACTTTTTTGATTAAATGAAATTTCAATAAACTACATGTCTAGCCCTTTTTATATGATTTTCATTTTCCAGTGTGGCCCTTAGCGAAGTTGAGTTTGACATCCCTGGGATACATCATGGGAGCACATGGCTATATGTAGCGGTGGCTGCCAAAGCCAAGTGGTTAGAATTCAGAACGGTGGCACCGCAAAGCAAATCGCTGATAGTAATCTGTTTTTTTTCTTGTTTTTCTTTATTTGACTGCAGCAAGCTGATCACATCCGGGCGCAGGAGAAGCATCGTCAAGAGGTCCTTCAGTCTCTTTTAGAGGTTTGTTTTCCAAGGATGCAGTGGCAGTATCCATCACTGTGGCCTTTACTGTTGTTTCCACCTGTAGAGTGATATGATTTTGAGTTGCACGTGAGATGGGAAATGCCACCATTCTCCAACTAAATGATTTTAATTGCCAAAGGAAGTAACCAATGATCTTCTGGAGATTCTGTTTACCTCTGAAGATTGTGGCTGGTGAAATCTTGTATTTGGTGGGAGAAATTAATTTTCCTTATCAGGGTTATTATGGTCAAAAATGAAATAAAGCTTTTAGTTCCAAACCGAGATGGAGGAAATTGATTGAAGTTGTAAGAAAAAACCAAAGCCATGATTAGAGAGATATTTATATTAACACTTGGGGTGAAGCATTGTGTGTGTGGATTGTGATAATGAAAACGTGAGCTGAAGCATGATTAGTGCTCAGACTTCCTCTATGAACCACTGTTGGCTTTTCCTGAATCAATGTCAGCGTGAAGCAGAGCCGGAGTTGTTCAATGGACCCAACGGCACGGAAATGTCTGCTGAGGATGCTGTCAGGTAACACTGTGTCCCCACCTACAACATTTGAGCCTTTTTTTTGCATTGTCAACAACAGCACTTGAACATACTTTTGTTGTTTCCGGCTCTTTTTGTTGTCGGGGGAACAGCTCTCAATTTGCATCTCAAGGATCAGAGCAGCAGGCGGGGAGCAGCTTTGTCGAGTCAGTGGTCAAAGCACCGCGAGCTGCAACAGGACAAGGCCTGACTTTCATAGGCTATCAGGTAGATGGACCGCTCGTATTGAGAAAAGTGTTTAAGTTTAAGAATGGCCTGTTTTTATGTTGTTCCCCTCATTTGATTACTTGTTTTTATTCTGTTACAGGATTCATCAAACAGGGGAAATGTTCATACAGGTACAGTAAAATAATTGTATGTAATGGTAAAGAAATACCAAGAGTATATTGGAAATACAGTATAATAACAATAGTAATAATAATAATAATCTCTTTTTATAGAGCAATTGTCAAACTCTATGTTTCAAAGTGGTTCACAAAACCAATATAACAAACCAGTCATTATAACATCAGGTTTTTAAAACAACAAATCAAAACTATTTGATGTATAAAAACCTGTACAGTGTAAGAAACAAAATATACATGGAGGGGTAGAAATATGACTGAAAAAACCTTGCAATGTATGCCAATCCAATCCAAATAGCTTTACAGTAAGCAAAGCTTCAAAGAAATTAAGTTAAATATTATGTAATTTGAAAATAAAATTAAAATAAACATACTATTATGTATAACTTAATGAACAAAGTATCTCTATTTCTATGTAAGTATTAGTTTCCTTTTATATTAATTTCAACTCTTCAGTGATCAACAGGATTGTATTTTTCCATTTAAAAAAAAAAAAAATCTTTTTAATTTTTTTGTGTGATGATTTCAGGTGAAGTGGGGTGACATTTTACGGTAGAGTTAAACTGTAACCATGTCTAAATAAAACCTTGCTAAATTCAACTCAGTTTTACTTTTTGCATGTGTATTAAAGGACACACATTGGTTTCGTTTTGCTTAATAAAAACACATACTAATTTCGTGTTTCAATGCTTTTTAAAAATTGTGCACAAACTCGGTGTCTCTGATAGTATGAACTCAGTTCACCTCCTGCATGTGATTTGAATAAGCATTTAGCCTCTCTGCGTGCCATAGGTGCCGTCCCTCCTTGGCTCCAGGACGATCCTCTGGAGGGGACCTCTGGAGCTGCAGCTCGTCTGGAGATCGGTCCATCGCTCCAAGAGTTCCTCAAACAGAGTAGGAATCACACTCGCACATTTTTTAAAGCAACTGACAACATTTGTTGTCAGTTGAACAGTTTGTTTGCTTAAAAAAATGTTCCAGTATTTATGATAATTTCCACAAGCAATGTATGTTTTATTAGTTGTTATTAGTTAGTTCATATGTATTGTTTTTATGTCTTCATATGCTGCCTTCACAGCAACATTTAAATTTAGGCACAACTGCTGTGCCTTTTTTTATATATATAAAATAAATAATATCCTAGCACTTAATCAGTATTAACATATAATGCCCTACAAAGGCAAAAGACCTTAACTTCCCTTTTTTGTCAAAAATGAGTTAATGAAATTTTTGCGACATTCAAGACATCCATTATCATGTGGATAAGTATCTTGAGTCAATTCTGTTGTTTTTTGAGAAAATAATGTCTTGTCTTAACAATAACTTCAATAAGCCCAGGAGAAACCAAGGCAGAACACTGTTGCACCAGTTAGCGCTCCTTGTCTTTGTTTTGGACCGCTCAACTTGAGTTAAGGTGCTCTGCCTTTGTTTAGCCGTGCATCAACATGAAGTTACTGTGTGTCGGTCTGTTGTTACGGTACTCTGCCTTTTATTACTGTCCATTAAAGTTTGCCTCGTTTAAATAACAGTGGAGCCTGTTAACTGTCATACATGAGATTTTATACAGGTGGTATTATAATGATTTTGTAAATAGTGATCCGCAACCAAGTGTTGATAATGTGGACGTTGCTGCCTTTTGCCTTGGCCACCCACTTTTTGACAATACAAAGACAGTATAGAGTACAGTAACTTCCAAATACAGGTCAAAAGTCAAGTTTTAGCTCAATTTATTTATGTCAATAAATTTATTTACTAAAACATCTAATTGCCAGATTTCCAGTGTCCTACCTATTATTCCTTTGGCTGGACAGCAAAAAACTTTAAAGTCATTCACTCAGTTCCACGCTCTAGCGAGTTATGGTCTTTTGCCTTTGTGGGGGCAGTATAGGTCTCTGATCTTAATTTTAGTCAGGCTTAATGATATCGATACAAAGGTTATATCCATGTACACTTAAGGAAAAATCTATAACAATCTCACAAATATCGGAGTATAATTGAAATGGCCTTATATGACTTTTGCCAGAGGAGCAAGAGAAGCTGAGGAAGCTTCCACCGAACAGAGTGGGCGCCAACTTTGACCACAGCTCGCATACTGACGCCAACTGGCTTCCCTCCTTTGGAAGAGTGTGGAACAGTGGCCGGCGCTGGCAGTCCAGGTAAAATCCCAACACTCTTTGCTACACCTGAGACCAATATGCAGTTACTACACCCAAAACTCTTCTCACTCCATCCTGTGCATTCTACACACATACGATATGGTTTGATATCCTGTGTTTGTGTATGTGCTGAGATGAGAAAACTTGCAATTCTCAAAATGTAAAATATCATTGCCTGGTAACTAGCATGAGTTTGCATAGATACCTATTGCAGCAGCATGGGATATGAGAGGTCATCCCAATGTTATTTTTAAGTTGTTTTTGTACATGATTTCTTTCTAAGAGATGCAGTCTTTCGGATTGGTTTGCCTTAAGTGACACTCCAGTTTTCCTACTTTAAAACTGGAAAATATTTGAATAGATAGGTGACCAGATGAGTGGGTAAAATTCGGGATGGATGCGACAACCATGATTTTCAAAACTCTTTATTCATCCATTATTATTTTTATTCAGGATTTCAACTTTCTGTCATGTAAACCCTTAAATACAAAATCATTAAAATTATGAACTCAAGTGTCATTATGAAACAAATCAAATACTAAACTCTTTTCTACGTACATGTTCTATCAGACTATAACTTCTCGAGAATCTGCTCTTGAGACTTTGTTCTAATTTTCAGGACAATTAGGGCAGGATTCGGGACAACTGCT
>NC_045737.1:19574089-19576525 GCF_008692095.1 Etheostoma spectabile | reverse complement strand
AGGACTGTCCCGTTGACATAACGTCTGGTTACCCTAGGCCTAGAGTAATGTGTTAATTTAAAAACTAAATATTTAGATCTAGAAACTTTAGAAGTAAGACTGTATGCTAGATACAGATTTTTTATCTACAAGGCGCTGATGGCCTTGAGTTATATTCTAACTAACTGAGACCTTTGGAAGCAAAAGGATCTGTGCATGACAGTCATCTTCCGATTTAGGAATATGTGACAATTATGTATTTTAAGGGCTACAGACAACTCCCGTACTAATGTGATATATGACTGGTTATCATGGCAGCAGCACACTAAGTAGTTTTTTTTGTATTTTAAGAGTATTTTTACAGTTGCTATTGAGAGCTGCTAAGATTTAAATACTAAAACACTTTTCATTAAATACATTTTATCATATTTCATTAGTATACTATATGAGCTTCATATTAAGTCCCTGACTAAACATTAAAAAGACACAACATATTTTATTATTAGCTCAGTAGATTAACTTTATTGGTCTCTGAATGTGAATGTGACTTCTTTTTGACAGGCACCAATTCAGACAAGAGGAAGGGCAGACCAACAGACAGAAGAGGAAGAGGGAGCACGGGGCAGACGGGTCAAAGAAAGCAAAAACAACTGTACAGCTGACAAACTCTGACAACCCTTAAAACGGAGTATGGTGTGTGAGAATTTATGAGTGAAGAGATGTATATAGTTTGCAGGATGTGAATGGCATTATACTATATTTCTGAGTAGTTATGCATGGCTGACTAGACACCCTACAATGGCACCCTACCATGCGCGTGTGTGTGTGTTTGTGTGTGTGCATATGAATGTATATGACAAATTGTAACAGTTTGTAAAGTTTGAAGTATAGGTTTTAACTTAGTATATAAGGCAGGGCCTCTTGGATTACTATTAGAAAGTTACCTTTGATAATTTGGTTTTGTATAAATCTTTATGGTCCAACATCACAATGCTATTTCTTTTTTTTTTAACAATTCATTGTGTACACTCACTTAATAACACCTTGCTTCACACTCAAAGATTTTAACCAAATGGTGCTGCCACTCAATTGGTCACTGACCTGCTCCATTTAATCTGCTGAAATAAGTGACTTCAATCAAAGGCAACCGAGAGATAAGCTGATTGTTAGATTATTAAGTATTTCTTTTCTGCCCAGATTCTCACAGCAAGTACAGTATTCTGATGAGCAAAATGCTGTTCAGACTACAGCTCTTTGAGAGGATAGCATGACAACTGCTCTGGCAAGTAAACAGCAGGGGGCGCTGGCCATTTAACTAACCAAGGCCCCTGCTGTGTGATTGAGAAGATTTTACATTAAGCCATGCTGCTAAAGCTAACATTAAGATAACAACATGGTGAAAAAATCTAAACGGTATTACCAGTTTTCAGGATTTTTATTCTTTTATGGCCTTATGTGGCCAAAAGACAGCCCCATTGAATATTGTTATTTTTTACTAGAGCTAAGTGATTTGTCTCTTTCTAAAATTCCGACCATTTTATATATTTTGCTAGCAATCCTTAATGGCAATACACGAATGAAAGCAGCAGTTCTTAGTGTTTCTAAGAGCATCTCTTTTTTGCCGTGAACCTGTACAACCAAATGAGCTTTCATTTCCCTTTTCAGATCATGTTACGTGATGAATTACTGGAAAAGGCTTAAAGACTATGCAAATGTGTTTTTTTTTCGCTTTGAGATTAGATGTGATAATATATGTGAAAACAATTATAAGTTTTGAAAAAAGTATATCATATCTTTTGTTTCAATCGAATCAACATTTTAAATGTAGTGTTCTCTAAAACTAGAATGCACCACCTGTTTTCTTATCCTTTATTATAGTAAGAAGGAATTTAGTTTCTATAAGTAAAGTTTTCAGTGATTTGGGTTTTCAGAAGCTGAATTAAACATGGTTGGGTAACAACATTCTGGTAGCGGGACGTCTCAAACATATGGACACCGGGTGGGACGACCACAACCAAGAGTTAGTCAGAAATGACAGCTGTTGTGCATAACTTGTAGAGATGAATGAAAACTTGAGGTGCCACTTGAAAAGGCATATTTTGCACATATAGGGCTGGGGCCCTAAAAAGCCTTAAAATCAAACTTTTGTATACTGCTGCTCTCTTAGTACATCCATAAGTAATTATCTTGATAATGCAGAATTTTGTGGTGCATAAAATGATACATCACTTGATAACTGGTTTTGTGGTAGGTATAACGATTTGGTTCTATTTTCCTGCAATGCATAATGCCGCATATAGGATAAGAACTAATTCAAAGAGGTGATTTTGCAATGACCGTTACTATGTGAAATATTCAGTGGTTATGACAAAGGGGAGCATCAGCATAGAGATGGATGAAGGGCCAAGAGCCTTAAAATATCCTATATTCCACTTCGAGTTCACAGTCAGCCTTTTT
>NC_045737.1:19538837-19574079 GCF_008692095.1 Etheostoma spectabile | reverse complement strand
TTTATCTGTACAGGCCTCCTTTCTGTGACAAGTTATAATCAGGCCCCAGTGTGTACTGGGCAGATAGGCGTGGAGCTCAGTGCAGCTGCAATGCAATATGGGAATAAAACGTGTAGCTGATCTATTCTTAGCTGAGTGACAACACGGCTATGGCTGATGCACTACAAACTGAAGAAAATGGGGTTGCCTTGAACATTTGACAAGGAATTTAAACGTAGCCATAAACCGTATTTTTACTACATGTTGATAATAGGGTTGTATAACTATAACGTTTTTGCTTCCAGCTATCAAATCGTGATTTGCTATAGGTTTCTGTTAAATAATGAGACGAGCTTGCAGAGCTCCAGCACAACAACCATAGTTTGCACTAAAGAATGGGAGGGGAGAAAAAGCACGTGTACTGGGCGTTTCTTCAAATGACCCATAGTCCAATCACAGAGTGGGAGTTGTCAATAAATCTTCATGTTTCAAAGAAGGCGTAATCCCTGAGTGCTGATATGTTCAACGAAATAGAAGCGGCCAATCGCTTAAATGACAGGGGCTCAGCTGGCCGTGAAGCCCCACCTCCTTGCAAACCCCGGAAACGTCCCTTAAAGAGACAGAGGAGGAATTTCAGGCTAAGGTTGAAACAACGAAAACAGCTGCGAACACAGAAAAGACAGGAACGGAAGGGAAGAGACGTACAGCCAACAGCCGAGCTATGTGGCAAGTCAGAGTGGGAGGACGAGACTGAATCTGTCCGATCATTGTATCCATTTGACATCCAGCTAAGGTTGCTAACGGCTTTTAGCTTCGAAGTCGATTTTCGCCCTACAACGTTAGCTACCTGGAATGCGACAACGCGGCAGAGAGATAACAAACAGGCCAAACTATCAGACGACAGGGACGTTCAGTTCAAGCTGCCAAGCTGTGTGTTTCCTCCTCAGTCCACCTCTTTTTTGTCTGGTAAGTAACGGCTCCGAAATCTTGAAATTTGGCATGCTGGCTACCTCTTAATCTAATACATTGTGTGAACTTTAATGAAAGATTGAAATTGAACAAAGGTACTGGTTCTTTTGTAATTCCTGAATGCTTGCAGTTAAAGGTTTGCACTCTTAACATGCAGGTCGTTATAGTGATCCTTTTTCTCAATAATTATCTGAGCAAAGAATGATTGGAATTCAACCTAAACCATCCGATGACCTGACAGTAGCTTGCAGGGAGCAGGGGGCGTTCCCATGCTTTGTCTGCCTTCTTTCTTTATGCGTGTGTGCGTACGTACGTTCATACAGTCTGCGGTGGTTAGGGACAAAGTGATAGAAATCCCAATGTATTAATCACCATCATGGGTGTGTGTGTGTGTGTGTGTGTGTGTGTGTAATCATAATGCATGTTTAAATATTTGATTTTGTTAGCTAGATAGCTGCACACTCATGCCCTCCTGGCATTGTGCATATATGGGCTGTGCAGGAAGGAGGGGTCAACCTGCACTAGTGTATATACATATCTATCTGTTAGATCATGATTATAGTGGGTAGAGTGATGATGATCTGTGGATATCACTGAGTGCTGTGGGTGTATTACTGGGCCAATATTAAATCCCTTGGATTGCATTTGGGTGTTGCATTGCATCATGCAGTGAATGGAGCATTGATGTTGGAATAAAGCCTTGTTGCAGTAAATACACAATCTATAAAGTTTTAGAGTAGTCAGTTATTACAGGGTTATTATGTTGAGCTGCACTGCATTGCCTCCCATTGTCCCGACAAGCAGGGCAGGATGACATTGACGTACACATTAGGCACAAGTGTGTGAGGTCACACTGACTCCACATCACCCTTACAGCACACATGCATATCAGCTGCCTCACATCTATGTAAATAGAAGATTTGTGCACACACACACACACACACATACACACACACATTGCTGCAGCAAATCCATCTGCACAGCCCCCCCCCACTTCTGTCTGGAAGAAACCAGTAGGCTTTGTCCTCAGCTGAGTGTGACGTCATGTGCAGATCTTTGCTGTAACCAACCCTGAAGGCGAGGCCTGGGTCCTTGGTCTGGGCTTGTCCTGTGTACAGTCACTCTTTGACTTAAGTTCCCAAAGCCTAAAACACACTGGGAATAATAAAAGAGAATACATTAATTCAGTCTATTTAGGTGAGATAAAGAAACATAGAAAATCATCGCACACCAAATGGAAAAGGAAGGTAAGGAGCAATTTAAAAACTCAGCAAGAATGAGTGTAGGACATTTTGAGCGTGGAAGTCACCAAAAACGCAAAGAATCCAGAGTGATGACTGTCTAAAACCTATAGTGAATGCTTATGGGCTTACTGTCCAGCCAAGTACCTTGAGTTGAGCAGTGTGGTCATAAGTAGTCATGAATTCTCTCATGGTAAAATATGGAGCCATCAGTACCTTGTTATACTATTTGGAAGAGTACATTATGTTCAACATGACGCTAAGTTAAGGCTTATACTACTGAAAGAGCCAGTTTATTCTGTTTGAATAGATTAGGCCCAGACTAACAATGTTACAGCCTCTGTCAAACATTGGCATGCAAGGGTGTCTACACTGTGCCTGTGTGTGTGTTGTGTGTGTGTGTGTGTGTGTGTGTGTGTGTGTGTGTGTGTGTGTGTGTGTGTGTGTGTGTGTGTGTGTGTGTGTGTGTGTGTGTGTGTGTGTGTGTGTGTGGTGTGTGTGTGTGTGTGTGTGTGTGTGTGTGTGTGTGGTGTGTGTGTGTGTGGTGTGTGTGTGTGTGTGTGTGTGTGTGTGTGTGTGTGTGTGTGGTGTGTGTTGTGTGTGTGTGTGTGTGTGTGTGTGTGTGTGTGTGTGTGTGTGTGTGTGTGTGTGAAGTGGGGGTGGCTATTAAATGCTTTGAGCTGATCAAGGCTTGTTGTCAGTCCTCCAATGTGTCACTGCAGGATTTGATTTCAGAGATTACAGATGATTATGTGGGTTCAGTCCAGTTCTCAACACTTCCCTTGGCTTTATTGATCTCTTTGTGTGGGTGAATACGTTCCTAATGTTTTTGCATCTTTTAAAGACCTAAATTACATGTTAAATAAAGAGCTATTCAGCAATCGTGTAAGATTTAAAGGTAAGAAAACACATTACATATAACAAATCAAATTGTTAAAGTGTTTGTCGCTGTGAATACATGTTTCTCAATACATCCATAAGCCTTCACCAAGACCTAGTGCTGACTGGTAGAGTAACACAGAACAATGTATTTTTTCTCCTAAAATAAAATAATAAATAATAAAATACCTTGTTCAGCCCAAAGACAGGCAGGTTAAGATTATCAATTAAATGTAAATAAACTGTGTTTGCTTGTAATTTTCCCCTAATGAGTAAGATATTTTTCCAGCTCTCACTTTCGCAAAAGGCTGCTGTAAGTACATAAAGTCATATTTTCTAAAAACATCCTTTTCCCAAAATAGCACCTGTGCAGCTTTGACGGGTAACCTTGAAACCATCACCTCGGGTCTTTACACATTCACACCAGCTAAATACTAGCTTCAGGCTTACTATTAAAGGTCAGATAGTCCACTTAACAGTCTGTCAATAAGAGGAACTGGTTAGTCGTCTTACAAACCTGCAGGTTCCATATGTTTGCAACTGTGTTCTCCTAGCTCCTGGCTTACTGTGGTTAAAACTTTTATTAATTTATGGGGCACTGAAGAGAATGTCAATAAGTTCAAGAATGCTTGGAAAAAGTAAGCATCGGGAGACAGTTAAATGTGGTGGAGGGTCTAAGTGTATTGACAATTAGACCCAATACAGCAATACAATAATGGAATGAAAACTCAAAATAATGAAGTAGTCACCCAAGTAATATTTTTTTAAGGATTGATTCATTTGAGGAATTTAGTGTGGTACTTCTAAAAGTCCAATCTAAGTTTCTCAACCAGCCCACTTCAGCCATTGATTGAATGCCATTTTAATGATACATCTGAGCAACCTTGCAAAAGGGAAATACAGCTTTTTACATGCTGGAGTGCCTAAATATTGGGACAGAAAACAATGGATGAAAAAGTATAAAGAGAGCCACAAACTCATTATTTGATGAAGTATTTATTTAGAAATGTTTCATGCACACCTGTTTCAGCACATATCACCCCATTGAGGATCCGTGGGCAGCAGTACAATACTTGCAGAATGTAAATATTGAGAATTTGCTAAAAACGAGTTAATATCCAGTACTATTTTATGTATCATGTTTCACTAATGGTAGAAAAGCAGCATTACATCTTTTGAAAGCCACTTTGGAACTTTGCCTTCTGTCAAGTGCAGCAGCTTGCTCATTTTTAGAGAGAGAGAGAGAGAGAGGACGACAATACCAGCCGCTGAATAAATCAACATGGTTTGACATTACACCCTGAGAGACAGAGCGCTGTAAACTCCAGTCCTGTACGATTCGGGTATGTGAGCTGTTGCAACAAAGGTGAAAGATGTCTAAAGTCTAGTGCTCGTAAGTAAGTGGGTTGAGTTACACACTTAATCCTAATGAATGAATTAGTATACACATACAAAGGCTACATATAATTCTATGTAGCCTGTGAGCTATTCTGTTAATGTGGCTTCCATTTGAGCCCTAGAATAAATGAGTAGATGTTGGAAGGCAGATGTCTCTCTTTGCATTATATAGGTCAACTCGGAGCTTATCAAGCTAAGACCTGTTCACTCTCTGCCCCTCTCCCTCTCGTCCTTGTCTTGTTCTCTCTGTCCATTACTCTCCAGTATGTTGCCATTTGTCCTGTTCCCCTCGCCTCGTATCAAAGCCTTCTTGTCTGTCTTTCTGCCTTTTATCTCCATCTCTCCATCTTGCAGAAGCTGAGTATGTATGACAGGCTTGGGCGATCGCATGCACCATGTGTCACTAAAAGTGACTTTTATAAAGAATGAACAAAACGTTTTCCTTTTGGATAGCTTTGATACCCACTCTTCGGAAAGTAATAATATTAGTTAACATACTGTATTTGTATGTTTTGATTTACAAAAAAAACAACCATAATGACCTTCAGGTAATGGTCCAAACTGTATAGAGAGCTTTTTCGAATAGATGCTTGCAGTGTGTACACCTGAACTGTTGTCCGTCACCCAGTCATGTTTTTTCTAACACATATAATTATATGTATTTCCTGCAGGCCTAAAAGCATTGGTATATTTCATGTCCCCCCAAAGTGTTGAAAGCTGGGGTGTCCACCTACAAGGCATACAGAGCTGTGTGTGTGTGCATGCGTGTTTTCCACAGAGAAGCCTCAGAGAAGTGAGGGCTAATCACACGGTATGCCTACAGAAAATAGTGGAGCCCTGAAGCCTTTTGTTTATCATTGGGAATATTATTATTGTGTCTTTATTTGTATAGTCCCGGTTATGGTGCATTAGTGTGCTGTATATGTTTTTGTGTGTGCCTGGCCACTTTTGTGCGGCGTGTCAGAGCCAGGGAACAGTTGAGTCGGAGCATTTTTGACCTAACTGCACTGGTCTGAGTCCTTGGCAGGATCTTTTTTTGTCTGAGGCCCAATGTAACAAGCAGAGGACACCACAGTTGGGAAGCAGTCAACAGATTGGCTAAAGAAAATGACCCTATGTAATGTCAAATTATAATCAATATACCGTATGTATGGTAGCGTGTACAGCGGCAAGCTCAGAAGATTGTTCTTACAGTGTGAATAAACTTGTATATTAGGGAGCCAGTTATTGCCAATGAATAGTAGTTTTATATGCTGCTTTGGTGTGTGCTAATTCAAAGAGTCAGTATCATTCTTTCTTTTTTTGACTACATTTAACTGAAAGGTTTTTGCATGTAATTTGATACATTTGTGGCTTTCTACAAATAAATACTGTCAAGAAACATTTCAGAAAGAGCAGCTCTAGACCATGTCCAACTTATTTAGGTTGCTTGTGTTTTTTAGGTGCTTCTGTTTTATTTATAGTTGTCTATTTAGATAATATTTGGATATGAGTGTCCAGTCCTGCCATAGGGCTCAACCTCAGAGTAGCAACTCTTTTGGTACCAGAGCTTGTCAGTATTAACCGGTGCAAAACAAGCACACATATTTATGTGTGTTTATGTTGACTGATTTAAGGATTAAACCTAGCCAGACCTCTCTCTGCCCTTCACCCCATAACGCCCTGCAGACCAAAATGGATGAGCTGCTCTCTGTGTATGTGTGTGTCTATAAGCATGCATGTGTGCAAGATTACCTGGTACACTTGTCCTTAAGGTCATGTTAAAGTTGTGCTCTTTTTTTTTTCACTTATTCTGCTGTTGTAAAATGATCACACAGTTACAAATAAAACAATCTCTTACTGCTCGTTCAACCGTAATATTCTCCACCATGCACCATGCCTAGTAAACATTCAACAGGTCAGTTGGTTAAATAGTAAAAACATGCCCTGGTTAGATATTAGTGAGCTACATATTAAACCAAGTGATGTTCTTTATTTCCATTTCAATGCCCAGATGGCAGGCTGGACTAAATTCAGCCACTAGCAGTCTGAGCGACACCACCATGCTGTGCGAGTTCCCCAAGCATGAAAGTAAAAGAAAATTAATTGATTTAAACTGAAGAAAGATGAAAAGAAAAGAATACCCAAAGGCCATGATAATTGGGGAGATAAAGAAACACACATAGCGAGGTAAAGAGACCGAGAAAGAGGTAAAAAGACAGACAGCTGAATTCAAGGTGGAGAAAGAGGGAGCGGGAAGGGAGGTGGAGAAAAAGAGAGGGCTTTATTTCCTGTCCTCCATGAATAGGCAACATATTTCTCTGGAACATTCCATCCTTGAGCTGGCTCGGCCTGTCACCAAGACTCAGGGTGCCACACTCCTCCCCATCTTTGCATTTCTTCTCACTGCACTCTGTCTCTTTCCTTTCTCCTCATACATATCAACCATTACTTGATTGTGTCCTTCTCTTGCCTTTCATTACCATCTTCCCTCAGCTAAAGTGAGCTAACTATAAAATCCTTTTTATCCAAACTTTTTTGACCAGACACTGAAATGCATCGCAGTAAACCTCTACTGTGAGTGGGAGAATTAGATATTCCATGTGGGCTAGGTGACAATCAAATATTAGGAATTAATATTTGATTATTCCTGATGGATTCGTGTTGAAAGGAAAACTGGATTAAACTTGATTTCATCTAACTTTAATCATCTCTGAGGAAAATCCATTAAAGCAAACAGAATACACTACAGAAAAGTTTCAACACTTGCAGATTTGTGTCATGAATGGTGAAAATAATTGCAGAAGTGGATGGAGAGGCATATGTGGTAATGTAAAAACAAGTAAATTATTTCAGGAATGCTTTATTTAGATAGTCCTATGTCCCATGTCTATTTGCTCCATCTGCCTGATTTAAACCTAACCCCAAGATTTATCAACAGGCAGCTGGTCAAACATTTCCCATCCAGAAAGAGTTCATCATCTAGTTCATCTCTAGAAATGTAAATAAAGCATCCGCTTTGTATGGAGAAACAACTTGCAGCAACTGGCTGATGATCTGATGATGGTAGAGTTTTTGGTTGTGGGATTTTGGGTGGGGTTATAGCTGTCAAACTGCCAGGTGAGCAACTTATTCAGAGGTCCAGTTCTACTGTAAAATCCAGTTGCCTGCAGAAGCAAATAACGGCTAAAATGTTAAAAATAGAAAGCTGCTAATGTTATTACCTTGTGGTGACACATACTGAGTCTGCTAAAAATAGAAAGTCAAGACTAAGACAAAAAGCATGTGCTGTGAGAAAGTCTGAACCTAGACTGGGAAGAGTGTTGTATTTATTTTATTTTTTTTAAATGGTTTTAATTTATGATGACAGGCCAAAGGGGGCCAACAAGTTAATTTCTTGTTTCTTGTTGTTATTTTAACCTTGGCATTCCTACACTATGTCTACCTTATTACAGCATACTAATTCACTTAAATGTTACAGTAAAACCAGCCATCTGTGGTAAATCCTTGTAGATATTAGCTGTAAAACCTGCTTGTAAGTCCGTTGGATGCCCTCAATAATGACTTGTCAATAGGAAAAAGTGTATGTTTTTTTTAATAATGTGATCTTTTTGACTCTCACGTCAATTTCTTTTATTTTGGTAAAGGGTTTTGCTTTGTTTGCCTTGATTCAGTTAATTTCTGTATCACTATTTGGCCTTGTCGGCCTTACTTGGGGTTAACAATAAATATCCCCTCGTACCAACATCATGTTGGACTCACCTTGTGTGTTTTTGTATGGTCACAACTACTTGCTACATCTACTCAAAACACTTAGTATGTGCCAATTCTGAGTCTGTAGCTTTTGAGGAGAGAAGGGGGGCAAGGTGGAGTGTGGGGGGTGTGGCCTTGAACAACTGCCACTTTGCTCGTTTGAAAGCCATGATGTGTCTCTCTCTCATGGGTGGGCCAAATTCTCTGGGCGGGCAAAGCAGAGAAAGGGGAGGTAACCTTGCCCCTTATGACCTCATAAGTGTCAACATTCCAGATCCCCCATCTGAGCTTTCATTTTCTCAAAGGCAGAGCAGGGCTCGGTTAACACCTATCACGATTTCTAGCCACTGGGGGACTATAGGCAGGCTTGGGGAACTGTCGAGCCATGGAACCTTTTAAGAGTTGCAAACCTCTTTAACACATCTCCAAGTGTGTTACATACACACTTTTGTAGATGCCAATATAAACAAGACACCAACACACACAAGGTTCCATGCCTCTTTAAACATGTTCAGTTGAGTGTGATACTAAAGAGCCCCCTCCTTTATACACACTCATGCACACTTTCCTTCCCCACCCTTCCTCCACCTCCCCTCTTCCTCTCCTTTTGTTGTCTCCCTCCCAAAGAAGCAGGGTGAATTGGAACTTGTTTTCAATACTTTAAACAGATTATTTAACATTGTGACTAAATTATTTACTCAAGTGAGTTTTGAGGGCTGGTTGAGTCCAATTGAAGCTCTTCAGTCTTTGAAGACTGTGACTGTTTAGTGCTGGTGGGTACCCCCCCCCCTCCCCAACACAGCTGGTGTCACTTTGAGAGGCCAAGAGAAACAAGTAATGTGTGTGTGTGTGTGTGTGTGTCTATGTGTGCAACTAAGCATTTTACGTGCAATGCAAATCCAACACTAACGTCATGAAGTAGTTTAAAATAAACACTGCCGTGCTCTCAAGTTAGGATTGGAATCCATGTGTTTTCAAAAAGGTGCGGACTTCTCCATTCGCCTCGCGGTCAGCTCTGCAAAATTCATGCTGAATTGCCTAATTGACAAATATTAGTTGTGCTTTATGTGGTTGATGTTGGACAATGACGACATGTGGCTATGAGTTGCTCATCAGGATCGAGAAATCAACTTGCCAGTCTCCTGCCAACTCTGACAACTTAGATTAGCTAGCCAGCTGCCTCATGTTTTCAAATGTAAACATCAGAGAAAACATCGCGGAGAAGGTGGAGAAGATCTCCCCAAGCTAGCAAGACCATCTCCGCGGCCATCTCATGACTACGAGTCACTCATCAGGACTCTCACCAGTCAGAGTTTTCAGATGTAAACAGAGTAAAAAGTGAAGATACAATCTATGCTGCAATCTTTGACCCCCACTA
Source organism: Etheostoma spectabile (assembly GCF_008692095.1). Classification (NCBI taxonomy): domain Eukaryota; kingdom Metazoa; phylum Chordata; class Actinopteri; order Perciformes; family Percidae; genus Etheostoma; species Etheostoma spectabile. The sequence continues at coordinate 19,564,503 of NC_045737.1, read as the reverse complement.
CTTGGACGAGCAAGACCATCTCTTCTTCCATCTCTATCTCCATCTCTATATCAGAGGGGCTACTGACGCAAGCGTAGGAATGGAACACCGATGCGACTTCTCTGTTGGGCATCCTGCTAGCCAGTGAGCAAGCATTGGACTGTGAGCTGGGACGTTATTATAGATCCTACTGCAGTTTGGGGCAAGACCCTCACTTCAATAGCATTTGCACGGTACGATTGGCCAGGCGTCCATGCTCTTGCGAGGTAATAGAACCCCTGAGGCCTTGGCTATCCTATCCTAACCTTAACTACTTGAGGTCAGTGCCTAACCTGAACCAGTCGGGTGGCTTCATAGGGTGGGTCTTGCCCAGAACTGCAGTTGGATCCGTAATTACACTGAGCTTGGTGTGCCTCTTTGTCCCACTGGGATGTCAGGAGCTCTGGCGTTCTATTGCCGAGACTTGGCTCGATCCTGGAGTGCTGTCGGTATTCAACTGGCTGACTTTTTTTTTCTATGTGCCAGTGTGACGACCACATTCAGCTTCTTGATGAATCCTGAACAGGTTTAAAGAGCTGATCGGATTGCATTTTACTGGAGTTGTACCTTGTACGATTTGGTGTGACAATTAACGTGTGTGTGTGTGTGTGTGTGTGTGTGTGTGTGTGTGTGTGTGTGTGTGTGGTGTGGTGTTGTGTTTGTGTGTGTTGTGTTGTGTGTGTGTGTGTGTGTGTTGTGGTGTGTGTGTTGTGTTGTGTGTGTGTGTGTGTGTGTGTGTTGTTTGGTGTGTTCTATAGGTTTTTTTTCTGCTCAGCTGCATTCAGAGTGCCTTTTGAATTGAGGAGGGTCCTCATTGAGAAGACGCACCCTTTTTCCCAAGTATGGAAAGCAACATGGCATCTTAAAGAGACAGAAGTGTGCAAGTTTGTGCATGTTACAAGATCCTGGATAACAGTGCTGCTTGTTAGCAGTATGCCCTCATTATTACAGTTTCACAGGTTTTGTCGTTAAAAGCAGCAGTCGAGCGTGTTTTACGACAGAAACCTTGGAACCATTAAATCTGCCCCTATCTCTCTGTCAGTTTATCCTTCTTTCTTAAATTTCGTCTGTGTACCTTGCTGAATGTCTATTAAGCCTTAAACCTCCCCCTTCTGGCTTTATAAAAAAAGCATTTTAAACATGTCACAATGGGCTCTGGGAAATTAAATAAAAGATTTTTCTCCAATTTTTATCATTTATTTGGCGATGTAAATAATCATTTAACCCTTTTGTTGTTTTCCCAAAAATCTAAATTTTTGATGCTTTTTATCGATGTATTTAACTTTTTCTTACCTTTTTTTTGTCCCCTTTTTCAACACTTTTGACGCTTTTTTCCCCTGATGTTTGTCACTTTTTTTGATGTTTTCAACACTACGTAACACTAACTTATTAACTAGTTTTGCAGTTATTTTTGGAATTTATGATCGATAAACCTCATTTTTAGGAAATTATGTTTGAGTTAGAAAAGCAGAAATTATTAATTATTTAGACTAAAATTAAAGGAATGTATGTTGATGGATAATCAGACTGGAATAAGTCAACTCAATACTATTTCAAAACCACTTCAATTTTTTTTCAAATGCTATAAAATTGAATAAGACACCTCAAAATTAATGAAAGTAGAGATTTTTACTTGCCAAAGAGCGTTGTGTGGAATCAATCATGTTATTTGGGGTAATTACAGTTGGGTAGTTAAAAAGAACATTGATATAGGAAAATGGGTCAACTTGACTCGAGGACAAAATGAGGGTAAATCAAGTAATTTATCAGCAGATAAAACAATAATGAAAATAACCAAAGCATGAAATTCCCTTCTTGTCCATTAACAGCTGTGGCTGTTAAAAATCCAAATTTAATGTCCATCTCTCATACAGTATGAACTGTACCTGTGAATGAAAACGGGTACACAAAACGGTAACATATTGTACTGTAATATTAAAAGTTGTAGCATGGGAAAATGGTAAGTTTGGCTTGTTAAAAAAAGGTGCAATGACTAAAGGCTCAATTACTTCACATCCTCCCAATAGAAACAGGGCGCATTTCGTCACACCATGAAAACCACATCCACGAGAGGCAAAAACGATCAGTGCCAAAATATGCAACTAAGGGTTGAAACGCTAACAAAGTGCCTGTAGCTAGCTAAAACATTAGATTTAAGCATGTCAAATGATTATTTTAGCACCCCTTGTCTACCAAAGAGGACAAGTTCATTTTAAGCAACCTAATGTTAGCTATTTTTTTTTAGCAAGCTAAGGCACTTGCAGACATAATGCTGCATACCTTTCTGATTTGACCACATTTCGCTATAACACAGGTTGCATACTGTCAAAAAGCTTTAGCTTAATTTACAGAAATATTGTTGGCCTAAAACTGACATTTGGATATTTGTCTTGGCAACAGAATGCTTGCTGCAAACTTAACAGGCATAATAATGTTAGCTTAATGTCTTCCCATTCCCCCTGCTTGTTCATCACATTTGTATGCACTTTTGTCTTCCTAAAAGCTCAGTTTTTCGGTTTGCTAGCTCATAAAAACATAGTAATGGGTTTTTTACTATGTTGGTAGTGCATCCCAAGCCCCACTAAATTTCATCTCAGCCCCCCTAAAAATTTGAAAACATTTTTTTATATATATATATATATATATATATATATATATATATATATATATATATATATATATATATATATATATTAAAAAAAATTATTTTATATGAGAGAGAGAGAGAGAACTTGCTTCAAGTTAGAGTTTGCAAACTTGTCAGTTAGTGACAGAGGACAAACAATGACAGGTCAAGGACAAGGGTCAAAAGAAAATTAGTTTTGGCCCTGGGGCCAGACTGGGGCCAGAGTCTCACTCTATCTAACCTGTCAGAGGAAGAGTAGGACTTTGCTTATGAGGTTGAATGTATGTAATCCCCATAAAAATAGAAGAAGTTGGTAATTTCATGATTGCAGATTAGAACCCAAATTGAAACGTTAGAATGTTAAAACATTGTGTCAAAGTGGTTGTTTACTGTGACTTATGAAGTGTCAGTTTTAGTTCCATCATAGTGTTAATAGTGTCAAAAACGTAAACTGATGTTGTTAAGTAACACTTTTGCAAGGCACTGGATCCGTGTCACATTCTCATTATTTTCAGAGCTGAGCCCCCTAAAGGTCTGATCCTAGAATCGCCCCTGCGACACCCTATATATTTAGAGCCTTGTTTGGGTTAGGAAAATCTCCACAAAAACTACACACATGTCCCCTTTATCCTTCTGTATGGCAGAGATAACCTAGCAAAGCAGCAGCAACTGGTTCTGGATACAGACTCGGGGTGTCACAGATGGAAACTGAGTAGGAGATAGATGTATATGAGGAGTCAGAGAAAAACAGTGACTGAAACAAAAAAGACAGAAAGCTATCAATAGGTTGGTCTCTCATGTCTCAACCAGCACACATCTGAGAACAAGTCAACCCTGGTTCCCTAAATATGGACAAAGGCAAAGCATAATATGGTAGGTGTGTGCTTGTGTCTGTAAGAAGAGAGCCAGGTGAAGTTGTTAGTGTGCTAAATATGTGTTTTTTTTTTTTTGACAACTTCAAGTTTGTTTTGTGCACAGTATTTTAAGTTGTGTAATCTTCACGCACAGTGTATAAGTGTGAGGTGAGAGCAGGCATGCACAGTGTGTACTTTAACCACATCACTGTTCAAAATAGTTCATGCCTAGTCAACATGCTGTTCTTTATTAGCTCACAGTTGGCAAAACACACACGCTCACAGCTGAGGGTAGCTACTGGTTCTCAGCAGATAAACTTTTTCACATGCACTTCATTTTTTATCTGTAGCCAAGCAGTAGATAAGCGTTCTGCTTTTGTGCTTGTGTTGGCGCTGTGCAGCCTACGTTTCATGCTACACACAGAGTGCTTGTGTATGTGAGTGTGTATGAGTGAACAAGACACCAAACGAAAGGGGAGGATGAATTGCATAGTTGTTTGCATTAACCTATTTTTATTAACTGTTTTTCAAATAACACAGACAGATTATGGGAATAAATAACACAAGTTAAACACTGTACACAAAACACACTTGAGGCTATCAAACATACATATTTTTACACACAAACACACACACACACACACACTTTCAGGAAAGTGCTCTTTGGTCTGTTTTCTACTTCTGCAGAACAGGCCAAGCAGGAGCGTGTGGGTGTAGTTTTGCTTCCCTACACCTCCTCTCCCCTTTCACTCCCTCCCCCCAGCCAATCAGGACCTCAGACACTACAGCTGACCCCCCTTTTCTCTAGCCAATAAGCTGTCAGCGTCACCCTCCCCCCCCCTTTCTTTCCCCTGTATGCCTTCACTGCTGAGTGAGCAAAGCATGCCTGGCTCTATCAGCTGAGAGGAAACGACAGAAAGAAAACACAGAGAGAGAGCGAGAAAGAGGGTGGGATAGCAAAAAAATGGTTAAAAGGAGGGGCTTGTGAGTAGATAGAGGGTGAGGAAGAGGAGAAATGGGAGGATAGGAAAGGGGTTACACTATCATGTGAAGTGGCTTTTATATTCATGTTATTTTGGAGGGGTGCAACTGAGAGATTAAGAGTGCAGGGGGGGGGGGCTTGAGAGAGAAAAAGAAGAGTGGGAAAGTGAGATGGGTGAGGGGTGAGAGTTGTCGATGGGTTTTTTCGATTTGTGTGTGACTGAGGGTGGAGGGAGGTAGACAGGAAGAAAACAAAATACAGAGAAAGAAAGAGAGCGATAGAGAGAGAGTGCAGGCTATCATACCTCACAAAACAAGGAGAGGGAGGCAAACAACTTGACTTATCTCTGCCTTTCTCAACATCACCTATTCAGGAGGAAAAAAGACAAGATACAACAAACCGGAGATTCAAGGGAGAGCAACCTGACCCAGAGGAAATAGAAACACAGAAGACAGAAAGAAAAGGCAGCAAAGTTACCCACCCAGTCACCAAACTCACAGAGGAACAAAGGAGAGAGACAGAGAGTGAGACAGCGAGATAAACCCCATCATTCAGAGGGTGAGTGTCACAGGTTCTTCTGCTGTCAAGCCAAGTGTAATAATGTTGCTCCTGTCATATTGTCAGCTGGGTTTGGGTGACTCAACGTCTCCTAAAATGGACACATGAAAGGCAGGCAGAAATACAGACGGACGGAGGGAGGGAGGGAGGGAGGGAGGGAGAGACAGACAGAAAAGGGACCCTGTGTCAAACAGCATTCTCAGCATCTATGTCACTGAGCCAGCTTAGTTTAGACTGTCCGCACTACCCCGCCTGAGTACTCTTGTCTTGTCTCCGTCACTTTCTGTTCTTTTTTTGTTGCTTCCTGTCTTGTTCTCTCTCTCTCTCTCTCTCTCTCTCTCTCTCTCTCTCTCTCTCTCTCTCTCTCTCTCTCTCTCTCTCTCTCTCTCTCTCTCATTCTCTCTCTAGATTGCTCCTCTAATCTAATCAACAGGTAATTGCAGGATTACTGAGCAACTTTTTTGTATTATTGTGTGTGTGTGTGTGTGTGTGTGTTTATCAGCCTCCAGGCACAGCACAGACCTAGGAGTAGCACTTGGGCGGGGTTCTGCTCAAAGTTGATGAGACAATCGGGGCATTTGGGAGGCTGCTAAGCACATGCTGATGCTATCACACCTCTGTTATAGGCTGGGTGTAAAGAGTGCACTGAGGACACAAGGAGGACAGAGTGCAACTAGCAGCTAGAGACAAGAGTTTTCACAAAAGGCACATTCAAGATGATGAGCTCATGTCACTAGTTCATTTTTAAACTGTTTAAAAATTTTTTTTTAAATTATTAAAATGTTCTCTCTTTTAGACTTCAGACCAAATAGATTAAACTCTGATAGTAAAAAATTATAATACTACTATAAAAAAACTATAATTTACAGAAATCTCTTTCGCCATGCAAGTCTATAGGGAAAAGTCTTTTTGTCACGTGATGGCCTGGGAGTTGCAATTTCCCTTTTTGGCCACTATGTTCAATTTGCCTCAAAGCCAGGGGCACTTCCTAGGGGCCTGGTTTAGGCTTTGTATCAGAAATTATCCCTATCCATATTAACTACTAAAAATGCATATCACATGACCATTCAAATACACTGGGTATGCATGTGTAGGTGTAAACAGGAAGCAGATTGTTTAAAGTGACTCCGCGATTGAAAATACTTTTGAGAAAGAACAACAATGGTATGTCATAATGTAAGACCAGGTATTTATTTGCCTGGACAGACGAGTTGGAACCGTCACTGAAAGGTGTGCAAGCCTACCCCGGTTTGTCCGCCCATCCATACAACGCAATCTTTAAAACGAGGTCAGCAGCGTTTCCAAATGTCTCCGTTTTAGGTACTCGCAGTAATGTAGACGCAAAAAAAGTTATAACAGGGTGGAGAACTAACCACATCCAAAAGCCCCCTTCTTGTTAGGGGGTAGTTTGTAAAATATACTATATTAATTAACTTCATGCTTTTTGTGTGATTTTGTCATAAGCTAATATAGTTGCAGTCCACATCTAGTAAGATATTTACATAAAGTTACCCTTCTTAATGAATGGGTATGCTTTTGTGTTTAGGATGAAATCAAATAAAGATGAGCACAGATGAAAAAACACTTGCTCTTTGATTACTGTGGCATTGCGTTAGTGCACAATGTGTTAAGCTCGCAATTCCAACCTAGAACATAGACAACCACACGGAACACAGATTTATCTTTTTAAAAAAGTGTTTTAATGAACAGTCTTTACTTAGAGGAACAATGAAGGCATAGACAGGGCAGTATAGGTACAGGACAGGACCAAAGCTCAAGGCGGGCAGGCAACGGAGAATCCAGGGCAGGCAGGAGAGTCCACTCTTACTCACGTAGGAATCCAATAGTGGAAGAGACAAGGACTGAGTGGCGTAGAGCTGACAGCACAGCAGCTCATAGTAGAGATGGCAGCAGGTCCAGAGGGATCTAGAAAGAGGAATAAAAAGTTAACAGGAGCACGAGGAACAAGAATATCACTAGGGCTTTAGCAAAGGACACTGAGCCAAGTTACCACATGGGTAGTAACAATGTGGCACTGATGAGGTGATCAGCACGGGTATATGTACTGCTGAGGTGAATCATGGAATGCGCTGCAGCTGTGCAGGTATGAACAGCCACGCCCCTTGACATAGTTCCTCATAGCCACGCCTCTTGCCACTTCCAGGTGGAGACAGAAACAACACAGACAGAAACACATGGGAAAAGTGGAGAGAAAAAACACACAGGATGGGGGAAAAAAACGCTGACCCATAACCCAGTGTCTCTCTAAGAAATAAAAGAAACCATGAAAATATTAGTGTCCACAACATATGACCCAGTAGTGAGCAATTATCCAGTCTGGCCAATTAGAGACTTTTTTTCCTGAAGGAGAGGAAAAACGTATGTTGAGACTGGGTGAATTTTGCTTTTGAATGTTGTGGATCTACATCACTACATACCTGTATAACATAACGCATGCTTGTGTGAGGCATTTGGTTTTTGTAAAGAAGGTAAAAATGGCCAAAAAAGGCCAAATGTCAGGGTATTTTCTGTTTTGCTGATGTTCCAGTTGCCACTCCAATAATTGATTGGGGGCTCATTCTAATTCTCTTAAAAAGCAGTTCAGTGGATACAGGTAGTTAATATGCATATTGTTGTCCTTACCTTACTTCTTTTGGAATATAATTTCCCATTTTAATGTCTTTGTAAACAAGACTCAGTCTCTTCTCTTTTTAATCCTGATCTAGACCCATGCCCAAGCTAATGGTAGCTCTTTTAAATGTATTTAGTCTTGGTTCCATTCACCACTTTACTGAATCTTCATATCATTGGGTTTCTATGCCCAAGCAGCCTCTTTTATTGTTTTTCACCCTTTTCCTTGTTTGTCTTTTCACCCACGCACATTGTATTTCCTCCTCCTTTGTGCATGCAAATAAAAGACACCTAAAGTGTGACTGAGTATAACAGGACTAACTTGAGTTAATTAATTAGTTATTTGTGTGGGTTTCTTCTCTACCAAAAACATTGTTGAGCCTTTTAATTTAATCAATCACATAGGCTACATTCTGTTGTGTAGCCCTACTGTCTTTGCGGATATTTTGCCATTTGTCCACAAGACCATTTTTAAGAAATTATATTTGAAGTTTCTTTTAACTGAAAAGACTCACTGTTATGCAATTTAGCACATCTTCATTTTTTGGCTGTGTCCTAAAACGTGTCAGATCTGCTGGTGTATGTACTAATAGCCATGGACACTCAGACCTGTACCCTGACACTGGGGAGATCTTCCTGCTCCTGTATGTTTTATATAGTATCATTTATACCTTCCTCAAAATCTTTGGCTGGGCCAAAGTATCTCTCTGCTTCTCTCTCTGTCTGGTTGTTACACTCTGTCAGGTGTTTCTCATTCCTTTGTCATATCACCATTTCTATTCTTGACTGACTCTTTCTGAATAATTGCTTGCCGGGCGACTTCCAGATAACAGGTCTGCAGCGTTCAATCACGGAAATGTTAAATGTTGCTAAGTTTCGAGGGTCATGACCTGTTTGAGGACAATGATAGCTTTTAAAGGGAAAATGTTTCATTTACCCATGTTGGCAAAATTGATTCACTGAAGTGGCAAAAAGTAGGTTTGTAGTAGTTTTATTTAGACTATCCCAGGTGTTTTTTTTTCATAGTCTTGACTGTGAGTGGCACACAGTAAGTGTGCACAGGCCATGTGCATTTTAACAAAAAATCCAATTGTACAAATAGATATATGGGAGCGGTATGTTCAGCAACGCAGTAACAGAGCTTTTAAGTTCTCAAGTCTGAGCTGGCATACTTGCCCAGCAACTTGAAGCGTTTTTATTAGGGTGAAGCCAGAGTTCCCCCCCCCCTTCCTCTGTTGGCTCCTGGATCCAGTCTGAAAAGTGTTGGGTAGCCTCTGCCAGCCTCCTGTTCAGTTAGTTTAAAACAAGGTCAGAAATCAAGTGGGAACTAGCACAGAGCCTTTGGGCTCTCCCAGTGAGCTATGACATAGGCAATGACTATAAATACTCATTGCTGACTCCTCTCCCATTCTTTCCCCTCCCCCACTCCGTGTCTGCCCCTGGGTGCTCACCGTGGAGACTCCACCTGTCTTCTTCAATGTTTGGTCTATAAAAATTGTGAAAAATGTCAGTCCGTGTTTCCCAAAGCTTATGAGATCTTCAAATTAATCAATCAAAATGTATTTATATAGCACTTTACAGCAACCATCAGGTATCCAATGTGCTTAACATCAGAAACCAAGAGTAAAAAAAAACATATTTAAAAAAAAATCATACAGTAGAAAAAATGAACATAGAAAACAAACAGAAAATGTCTTGTTTTGTTCACAACTCAAAGATAGTCAGTTTACTGTCACAAAGGAGTGAGGAAACCAGAACATATTGCCTTTTAAGAAGCTGGAATTAATTGATTACCAGAATAGTTGATGTTTCAATAAATCAATAGGTCAACTATTGATTGTTATTATTATTAATCAATTAATCTTTGCTACTCTTATATATCTTTTGTTAATTGACTCAATAATGACATGCCTGTTAACTGGGGCAGTTCTAGTTTTGCCCAAGGCTGTCCCCCGCCCCTAGAGATATCAGTTAAATAATCTGGTTTACAGTATTCATCTTCCAAATGTCCTGGGGGGCAAAACAAGAGGAGGTGATTCCCTGTGTGGTGTTAATTGAACTCATATAGGTAAGTCAAACTGGTTATCTTTGGTTATTTGGCTTGATAATGAGATTAACCTGTTGACTGGGGCAGTTCTGGTTAGGTGCAATAGTGCCCATCCCCCCAAGAGATATGAGCAACATAATCTAGTTTAAAGCATTTGTCAAATGTCCTGGCTTGGGCAGTAGTTGATTTTTTTTTTTTTTTCTTTCAATCAAGTAATTTAAAGATCTGCTACAGGTCACTTGAAGTGCAGCGAGAGAAGTATGGTTAGTTTGATCAATACATAATTGTCTAGCAATTTGGGGATTGTATTCAACATCCCTTACAGTTTAACCAGTGGATACTTTTCAGGTGTGTTTCAATCTATTGAAAAATACCTGTAAACGACTCAGATCTTTAGGCCCATGTCATCATTTCTGTGTACAAAATGGATTGCGTCATGATGATTCAAAAGCAAAAGCTATAAAGTGAAGTGAAGTAAGACAACTTTTACATTTCAAGCTTTGGATGAAATGTGTAAGCATGTTAATCAAATGTTTTTTTCCTGCTTTAGGCGAACAGAACATAAACCTTCATCCCAGTGTGTTGACATTTCTGGCTGGCTGTACGTACCTCATGGATAACAGCCATTTTGAGAGACATTTTCTTGGAGGAGCATCTTTGCCGGTCTCCCCCTGCCCCCCAGCACCCCACTCTGTAGCTCTGCTTCTTTCTTTGTGGCAAAACACAAAGAAGCCGTTATCCTTGGGCTACTGGTTGGCATGGCAACAGCTCACTGTGACCCCCCCCCCCAAACCCCCCAACCCCCACCCCGTTCACATTCCCAAGTTCTGGTCCAAGTGGGTCAGGAAGCAGCCGATTCACTTAAGTGCCAACAACTTTGAACTGGAAATATTAACTCTCTGCTCCACAAGGTGCTCCTCCAGGGTTGATTCTCAACCTAAACTGGACTTTGTACTCAAAATGAAAAGAAAATTGGATAAATATTACTGATTATTTGATTGATTTGTATGTTGTGCTATTCTTCATAGTTCAGTAACAGACTTAAATATTGATTTCCAAACATGCTGTGTTTGCACAATAAGTGTGTGTGTGTGTGTGTGTGTGTGTGTGTGTGTGTGTGTGTGTGTGTGTGTGTGTGTGTGTGTGTGTGTGTGTGTGTGTGTGTGTGTGTGTGTGTGTGTGTGTGTGTGTGTGTGTGTGTGTGTGTGTGTGTGTGTGTGTGGTGTGTGTGTGTGTGTGTGTTGTGTGTGGGGGTAGTGTGTGTGTGTGTGTGTGTGTGTGTGTGTGTGTGTGTGTGTGTGTGTAAAGAATTGTTCCACTGTTATTGGTAAAGTAAAATCAACTGGATGACCGCTTATTTGATTACTTCCTATGTATTTCTTTCTCTTCAGGGATTCTGGGTGGAATGACCCAATAATGATGTCACAGCCGTGCAACACACCACGCCCAGGTGACCAAGGAGGGCGTGTCCGGCTATCAGCCAATCACAGAAGGAGCCTCAATCGTATTATTTCCCATTCCAGTTCAGAGACATCTCCTCTCAAGAGCCTCCTGCATCACTGACACTCCGCCCCTCTGGTAAGTTTTTAGCCTTCAGGATAAGGATTTTAACTAAGGTACTTATCGCAGAACATTTTTTATTAAATGTCTTTCTCTCTACAAACAGATACAATACAATTGATGTGTACAGACCAATGGGTTGCCTGACCAAGTTGCTTGAAATTTCTAATGTTTAAAAGAAATCAGAACTTGTTTTAGTTTTTGAAAAAGTGTTGGACAAGCATGCAGTTCAAAGAGGAATATCTTCAGCTTTATTGCAATGTTACATATATACACACTGCAATAACATAAAATCATAAACTGTAGTACCTATTATGGTCTTAGTTGCATGTATTTTAATGTATAACCAACAAATCTTTTTATTTCTCCTCAGGTCGTATCTTCTGTGCCCACTCCTGCTTCCTCTGGAGTCCTTACTGTTTCATGATTAATTATCTTGGGATGTTGGCGTCGCTTTGTGGCAGCTGCCATGGAGATAAACGGATTCCTTTAGTAGACCATTTTAGACACAGCCTCCAGATGTTGTGCCAGATGCAAGTTGTCCACACGGGCAGAATTAGACAAGGACAGCCACAGAGGTAAGATGCTGATTTTGTGCATTGTCTTCAATATAATAATCAATTTGGCAGGTGAGAAATTAGACTGATGCCTTGCCTAAATTGCATTTACATAGCGGCCCATTTATGCGATTAAAGTGTTGTATATTTTTATATGGTTTTAAAACTGAAACGTCCTGACTGGTGTTTAGATTTTATGTTCAATCAAACTATATCATAAAATATAAGTACCCAACTTCCCTTTGCTTTTGTGGCAAGACTATTTTCTCAGAGCATAACAGGTTTAACACAGTGACAGTGAAACCATTGCATCATAGTCATTTCATTTTAAGTGTTTAGGCAGTGTGTCAAAACCAAGACTGAGAGGTGTAACATTCCTTTGCAGACACAATAAAGAAAGTAGCAAAAGGGGATTTAGCCTCCCAGCTTTAACTATTTTTTTCTTAAAACTTTTTTTGTTAGTGTTCGGTAATACCTGGCTGAAATGAATGTCATTATTTAGCATGTACCAGACCTGAGGGGTGTTTATAATGGATATTGCTTAATGCGATTTATGCTGTTTGTCTATGGCATTCAGTCAGTACTTATGTGGAGAACTGTGAAAGAAAGGACAATCTGCATACCATATGTGATGTGTTAGTTCTATTCAAATATGTTGCAAAATGTGCAGCGTGTAATGCAACAGACATATTTTTAGATCCCAAAAACAAATAAATTAAACTTATCATTAAACATTCTCACATAATGCCTTCAGATGATTGACGCAGCCTATCATGCATCGTTGAGATTTATTACTAATTGTAGAGTTCACACCCATCACTGTGAGCTGTATTCTCGTGTAGGGTGGTCTGCTTTGGCTACACGGAGGCTTTGTCATTGGTATACATTTATATATAAGGCTATTCTTGGTGCGCTTCCATCTTATTTATGTTCACTACTTATGAAGAAAAGTACTGGTCATTACTCTCTCCGTTCTCAGGCTGTTGTCTTGTTTTCTGTCCCACGGGTCAGGACTGAGCTGGGTAAAAAGGCCTTTGCTTACTCTGCTCCCTTTACATGGAATTTGCTGCAGAAGGACTTGAAACTTAGTAAATTGGTTCCTTTGAGTATTTTTAAGCTGAAAATGAGAAGCTTTGAGTTGGACTCCCTCACATGTCAATGTTTTAATTGAGATTTTATTGTAAGTGCATATTTGGTTTTTATGTGTGTCTTTGTATGTATGTAATGATGTGATGTAATTTTGATGCCTATCTTGGCCAGGTCTCCCTTGCAAAAGAGATTTTTAATCTCAATGGGTATTACCTGGTTAAATAAAGGATAAATAAAAAAAAATAAAAAAAATAATTGTTGACAGCTTGGGAAAGGCTCCGTTCCTTCTTGTCCTTTTTAATGTTAATGTTACCATGTTTTCCATTCCTCATGCAGTCTACTATTATTGTTGAAATCTCTCCTGAATAGTAATGCTGTATTTTGTTTTGTCTCTCAGGTGCTGTGCGGCTCAGCTTCCTAATTCTCACTGTTTGACAACATCACAGCAGGAAGTATAGAACTTCCTTTTCCTGTGGAACATTTTACTCTGCGTCCTGGCACTTGTGAGGACCTACTTGACCCTGTTGCAAATTAGTCAAGAATCTTGTCCTCCAGCTTAGAAACCATGCGGCACATTCATGTGGAGTTAGCCCACAAAAAGGCTCCCTTAGAGCTTTCAGCCCAGGAGGGGGACCTGCCTCCACCTGAAGCCCCAACACAGGGCCTTGACCCTGGTGTCAGATCTGGGACGTCCAGGCACTTTGGCCAGGAGCAGTTGCGGCTCCAAAAGGTCTACCAGCTCTCCATATTCTCCCAGTTGGGGGGATTTTCTACCTCCACAGAATCCCACACTGATGCCCAACAAAGGGTTGTCCGGTTGGGTGTGAAAAGGGGGCTAGAGGAGCCCCAATTGACTCATAAGCGCCCCCATCTGGGTGACTCCACAGATCAGGAGGCGTTAGAGGGGGGGGTGCTATGTGGGCCAGCCCCAGCTCAAGGTGTTGGGATGGGGTTAGCAATGGGCCCTAGTGGGCCTGGTTCTGTATACTCTTGCACACAGATGGAGCACAGAGAATCTGAGGGGGGACTGTCACCCAGGTCTCCACCCCTCTCCCCAAGCCACAACCCTTCCCGACGCCCAACTCAGCACAATCATGACAGGCCCATTCCTGATGTATTTTCTCCACTCTCAGCTAAATCACCCCCAATGTGTGACCCACATAGCTCATCCAGGACTGAGCCACCTAACGGGGGCCACACACCCACCTACTCACTAGGTAGCCCTGCAAATGAGAGCTGTAGTAATGGCTCATCTGGAGGCCAGCCCAGCCCCCACGTATATGAAATGTCCACATATGAGACTCCCAACCCCGCCAGTCCCACCAGCCCTCCTGGCCCTTTCTCCCCACCACACCACACAGAGCTGCAGGAGCCAGGGGAGGCCACTGAATGGGAAGTTGGACTTGAATCCTCCCCACCTGAGCGAAGTGCCACCCAGACTGCCTCCTCATCCTCAAATGGCCTGGCTTCCTGGGAGAAAACACCCAGCAGTAACGGCCACCGTCTATCCTCTGGAGGCCATTGGCCGGCCAAAAAGAGGCTGCTGCCCCCGAGCGACACAGGCGAGTCATGTTCAGAAGATGAGGGACCCTCCACATCCAAGAGAAGCAGGCTGTCATTGCTGGCTCCAGGACTTGGCCCGGCCTCATGTCGCAGCACTGATGCTAAAGCTGCCCCTTACTGGAACCACCTGCTTCCTTCTGCATGGGACCAGCCTAAGGTCAGCTCACTCCCATACTTAGTTTTTTGGAATGTTCTTAAGTACCTTAAGTTACCAAAACAAGATAATCAGTTCCAGCAACTGTACTAGCTAATAGCTAATGTTAGCTGTTATGATGTTATGTTGTAATTACAAGACAGTAACACCAGAGTAGCTACTTCACAAGTTACCTTGGCACACTATGTACAGTGGCACACTGATGAGTTGCAGTCAGATAGAATTTAACCTTGCTCAGTATTTTGGTGACAGAAATGCAATTAGCTGCTCTAAACAAGTGTTCCCTAGTAGCAAAGTTTAACTGCAAGAGTTTGAAATATTTACCCTAGGTCTAACAAAATAACAACAATCCTGATATTTTTCATATCATAGTTCTTGAAGAAAGCAACTTAGAGTTGAGACTGATCTTTTTCTTTTTTCATGACCGGATGATAGTTTTCCAACCCTAATTAACTACCACGAGAAAGAAGCTCAAGGTGATTTTATTTCAGAATACATTAGTAAACCACATTTGCACATTTGTATGCAAAAAACAGGTTTTTAGACCAAACAAACATAGAGAACAACATGTGCAGAGTTTTGTAAAACCTTGAATGCAGAATAAGGAATAGCCGTTCAAAGTCAGTGGTTAATGGTGGTTAATGGAAAGACATCTGTGAGCTTTGACAGTCCTGGAAAAGAGGCTGAGGCATAAATATAGAGAAACTAAAAGAACAAGTAAATGTGAAAGAAGTAAGAGATGGCCAGCTCATTATCACGCCACACTGGAACAGGCTGAGTAGCTCCAGAAAAAAACCCATTGAGGGAGGGTCCATTGTTCCCAGACAGGAGTGTGCTGTGTCTCTCTCTCTCACTCACACACACACACACACACACACACACACACACACACACAACACACACCACACACACACACACACACACACACACACACACACACACACACACACACACACACACACACACACACCGCTTAAATAAATGTTTCTGGAAGTGAATTGGCCACTTTTGAACATTGGAGGCCAGAAAGACCTGTGTTTGTGTGTGTGTGTGTGTGTGTGTGTGTGTGTGTGTTGTGTGGGTGTGTGCGCGTGCGCGCGTGTGTGTGTGCGCGTGCCTGTGTGTGTGTGCGTGCGTGCGTGCGTGCGTGCGCAATAGGGTTCACTGGTTTGGTTTCATACAGTGGTGGGCTCATCGTGACTAGAAGTGTTTAGAGTATGTGTGAGAGAAGCACAGGGAGAAACAGAAAGACTGTGAAGGACACAAATTAGGGACAGAGGGGAGAGTAACAGAAAGGGTTAAAGAAAAGGAGCCAGGCTAAACTGTAACAGGTGATATTTCAGTAACTAAAGTTTAGAAAAAGATATTTAAGAGACACAGAAAGGGGAGACGAGGAAATTTCAAAATGCCGTCTGTGGTTTTGGTCGAGTGTGACAATGAGACGTCCAGCTGACAAAGTGCTCCAAGCTCTGTAGAGAGCCAGAGGAACCAAGGGTTAGCTAATACCAATAGGCTTACCATGAGTAAAAGGTGTTCTGTGAGCAAATGGCTAACAGGTAGAATAGGTTTGGCTAGTGAAGAGTCATCTGAGAGTTGGGTGGCCTTTACGATGAACGGCAGCCTGGAAATGGGAAATGTTTATGCGTGTGGTGCAACATCCAAAAGTCAGTGCTCAGTAAGTAAGAGGACACCTGAAATACACAATTACACATATAAATTACTCTCACAGGAACACATGCCCATTTAATCTTTATTGAGTATCTTTAATTCTTCTGTGTATTGAGAATTGTAATTTTTTTTTTAGCATTTCAAGCAAGTTTCTCCTTTTGTGAATAGGTATTGACTGACATAAATCAGGACATTTATAGCAAAAGACAAGTCATAATTACGTTTTTTTTTCTTCCCTCTCTTTGTTCAGACCACCACAGATTGCACAAGATCAGGGAGACGGCTAAAAAGTGGGCTGCGGCTGAAAAGGTGAGTGTGTTCATCACATATTTCTGAAAAAAGTTATATAATTTAATTATAAATATCAATATAAAAAGGGATTAGGCGATTGGATTCATCCATACACATCAAGTCAACATCTATAGAGAAGGTGGAAGTTTTGAGTGTGAGTTTTTTTTTGTCTAGGCGTGAATACTCAGACACACTCAGAGGCATGTCACATGTTGGTTAAGACAAAATTAGTATACTCTTAACCACTAACAACCGGTCTTTGTGTTTGTGGTCATATTCAGTCGGCAGCTGCGCAGCGGCAGACACACAGGGATCAGCCGCTCCACACGTTCCAGTTGGCCCTCATCTTCCATCAGCAGATCACTACTTGGCAACTTTGAGGTACACATTTTAAACATTCTAATAACTTCAGGAGACACAAGTAGCTGCAGGTCAAAGATGGCACTGGTGTCCATGGTCTAGAGGTGTTCCTCATTTCTTGTCCTTCCCATTTACTTACATGTGGGGAAGGAATATAAGAAAGACCTTTTAATATAATGCATTATTACACGGCTTCGCGTCGGGGTCCTGATCACCCTGTTGGGGTTGTATTCACTATAACGACAGCCTCGCTCTGCATTATCCCTTACGTACAGCACCACCACCAACCATAATCTCAGTGCTAAAACATATAAATGAGTTCTATGATGGTGTCAGCAAAAGCACTTATCTTGATTCAATTCAATCAATCAATCAATTCATAACAAGAGTTATCTCAAGACACTTTACAGATAGACCACACTCCAGAATTTACAATTCAATTCATACATTTTTTATAGTCAATTCATAACAAGAATTATCTCAAACACTTTACAGATAGACCACACTCCGGATTTACAAGGACCCAACGTTCTAGTTTCCTCCAGAGCAAGCAACAGTGCGACAGTGGCGAGGAAAACTTCCTTTTAGGCAGAAACCTCGGTCAGCCCCAGCCTCTTGGTAGGCGGTGTCTGACGGGCCGGTTGGGGTTAGAATGAAGAGTGGCAATAACAAAATAGAAAAATTAGTAGTTTGTAGCAGTTCTTTGTGGTAGTTCATGCGTAGCAGGACGCTGTGCAGCATTACAAGGCACAGCAGGACGTAGCAGGACGTAGCAGGACGTAGCAGACGTAGCAGACGAGCAGGCACCACAGTGTACGTTGAACATGGCATCACAGAACGTGTAGCGGAACCATGGCATAGCTGCTACCCTGATTTCGGAGCCTCTCTGATCCAAGGGAACATGCTGGGGAAAAAAGAACATAAGGACTCCGGGGAATGACTCCCCAGAAATAGGTTGTAACAAGCATTTCTGGGACATGGATGCCACATAAATGAAAAGATGGAAAGATGAGGAGAGAGGAGCTCAGTGTATCAAAATAAGTCCCAGCTGTCTAAAACTATTACAACAAAACCAAGAGAGACGAGGTAAAGAGAGCTCCAGCCCCCGGCAGAACTCTCCCCAACCGGATCGGGCTGTATGCCAAGTCTCCCTTTGGTTCTATTATATCTGATTATTGATATATAAATCTGAAAACTATGTGCTACTACCCCTAACAATATTCGATTCTATGCCCTAACTAGTGTATCAAAATAGTCCCCAGCTGTCTAAAACTATTCAACAAAACCAGAGAGAGACGAGTAAGAGAGCTCCAGCCCGGCCGGGCCAGAACTCTCCCAACCGATCGGGCTGTATGCCAAGTCTCCCTTTAGTTATTTATATGATAGATAATCTGAAAACAATGTGACTAACTACTACTCCCTAACAATATTCGATTCTATGCCCTAACTATAAGCTTTATCAAAAAGGAAAGTCTTAAGCCTACTCTTAAATGTGGACGGTGTCTGCCTCCCGGACCCAAATGGAACCTGTTTCCACAGGAGAGGAGCTTGATAGCTAACGCTCTGGCTCCTGTTCTATTTTTAGAGACTCTAGGAACCACCAGTACCCTGCATTCTGGGAGCGTAGTTCTCCCTAGGGTTGTAAGGTACTATAAGCTCTTTAAGATAAGATGGAGCCTGACCATGAAGAGCTTTGTAGGTGAGAGAAGGATTTTAAATTCTATTCTAAATTTTACAGGAAGCCAATGCAGAGAAGCAAAACAGAGAAACGTGATCTCTTTTCCTGGTTTCCTGTCAGAACACGTGCCGCAGCATTCTGGATCAGCTGTAGAGTCTTTATGGATTTTTCGAGCAGCCTGATAACAAGAATTGCAGTAATCCAACCTAGAAGTAACAATGCATGGACTATTTTTTCTGCATCATTTTTAGACAGGATATTCCTGATTTTTGCAATATTACTAGTGAAAAAAGGCGATCCTTGAAATTTGCTTTAAATGGGAATTAAAGGACATGTCCTGATCAAGATGACTCCAAGATTCTTCACTGTGGTGCTGGAGGCCAGGGTGATGCCATCCAGAGTAACTATATCTTTGGATAGTGCGTCACGAAGGTGCTTGGGTCCGAGAGCAATAACTTCAGTTTTATCGGAGTTTAACATTAGAAAATTACAGGTCTCCTCCAGGTTTTAATATCTTGAAGGCACGTTTGAAGTTTAGCTAACTGATTAGTTTCATCCGGCTTGATTGAAAGATATAATTGATATCATCTGCATAACAATGAAAGTTTATGGAGTGTTTCCTAATATACTGCCTAAAGGACATATATAAAGTGAACAGGATTGACCGAGCACAGATCCTTGTGGACCCATGACTAACGTTGGCGTGCACAGAGGATTCATCGTTAACATTAACAAACTGAGATCGATCTGATAATAGACTTAAACCACTTAGAGCAGTCCCTTTAATGCCAATTAAATTTCCAATCTCTGTAATAAGAATATATGGTCAATGGTATCAAATGCAGCGCTAAGATCTAATAACACAAGTACAGAGATAAGTCCTTTGTCTGAAGCATTAGGAGGTCATTAGTAATTTTCACAAGTGCTGTCCTGTGCTATATGTGACACTCTAAATCCTGACTGAAAATCCTCAAATAAGCTGTTGCTATGCAGAAAGTCACACAGCTGTTTGGCGACTGCTTTCTCAAGAATCTTAGAGAGAAATGGAAGGTTGGATATAGGTCTATAGTTGGCTAAAACATCTGGATCAAGGTTTGGCTTTTTCAGAAGAGGTTTAATTACAGCTACTTTAAAGTGCTGTGGTACATAGCCTGTTAATAAAGACAAATTGATTATATTTAGTAGTGAAGTGTTGACTAATGGTAAAACTTCTTTAAGTAGCCTAGTCGGGATGGGATCTAAGAGGCAGGTTGATGGCTTAGATGAAGAATAATTGAATTAAATTGATAAATCAAGTGAAGCAAGAGCACCAAAACATTTATCTGGTTTTACAGCTGTTTCTAAGGTTCCTGATTTAGAGATAAGTCAGTGCCAGTTAAAGGCAGGTCTTGGTGAATTTTGCTTCTAATATTTATAATTTTATCATTGAAGAACCTCATAAAGTCGTTACTACTAAGAGCTATGGAATACTTGGCTCAGTAAGCTGTGACCTTCTGTTAGCCTGGCTACAGTACTGAAAAGAAACCTGGGTTGTTTCCTATTTTCCTCCATCAATGACGAGTAGTACCTGCTCTGGCATTACGGAGGGCCTTCCTATACGTTTTAAGACTATCTTGCCAGGTTAAACGAGAATTTTCCAGTTTGGTGGAGCGCCAGATCTTCTCAGTTTCCCGCGATATTTGCTTTAATTTGCGAGTTTCAGTGTATACCATGGAGCTAACCTTCTTGTGTTTTATTATCTTTTTTTAGAGGGGCAACAGAGTCTAGAGTCATTCGTAGCGAGCCTGCTGCACTATCAACAAAATGATCGATTTGGGAGGGACTAATAGCATAGGAGTCCTCCGTTACTTTGGGACTTGGTAATGAATTAAATGCTAACGGAATCGTATCCTTAAATTTAGCTACAGCACTATCAGATAGACATCTTGTATAGGATGTTTTGCCTAACGGCGTGTAGTTCAGCAGTATAAACTCAAAAGTTATCAAACAGTGGTCAGATAGGAAGGGATTCTGTGGGAACACTATTAAATGTTCAATTTCAACACCATATACCAGAACAAGATCGAGGGTGTGGTTAAAACGGTGAGTCGGTTTATGTACACTTTGAGAGAAGCCAATGGAATCTAATAGAGAGATAAACGCAGTGCTAAGGCTATCATTCTCATCGTCCACATGAATATTAAAATCCCCTACAATAATAACTTTGTCCGTTTTTAGCACTAAGTTCGATAGAAACTCTGCAAATTCGGATAAAAATTCAGAGTATGGACCAGGTGCTCGGTACACTATAACAAATAGAACTGGTTGCATTGATTTCCAACTTGGGTGTGAAAGACTAAGAACAAGACTTTCAAATGAGTTATAATTTAGTTTAGGTTTAGAGCTAATTAGTAGACTGGAATCAAAGATAGCTGCAACTCCACCTCCTCGGCCTGTGCCTCGAGGAATGTGAGTATTAATATGACTGGGGGGGGTGGACTCATTTAGACTAACATATTCTCCATTACTCAGCCAGGTTTCAGTAAGACAAAATAAATCAATATTAGAATCTGATATTAATTCATTTACTAGTACCCCTTTAGAAGAGAGAGATCTGATGTTTAAGAGTCCACATTTAATTCTCCTATTCTTTTGAACTATTGCACTTGTGGTTTTAATTGTTATGAGGTTTTCATGCACAGCTCCTCTTCTGTTTACCTTTTGATTTAAATAATTTTAATGGTCGGGGGGCAGACACCGTCACTATGGGATTTTTACTAGGTAACACCTGGAATAAAGGAGCAGAGAAGTGTGTTAGACTGGGACTCTGCCTCCTGGTCCCAACTATGGATTGTCAAGGATTAGGTCCACCAATAAAATTCAGTCTTGTTATTGGGACATTAATGAAATGCATAGACATTGTGACTGTCCTGATGCACTGGGTATGTCTGAGTTTAAGTTTATTTATTTGCAAATTTAGAAATTATATTAAAATGATAATGGAAAATGATGAGCAGGGAGAGGGCCAAAAGCACAAAACAGTATTTATCCACTACCCTTTGAAAAAATCACATTCAATTATTTATCAAACATTGTATTTAAGCATGACTTTATGGATGGAATTTCAACAATTTTCATAATACATTGCAAAATATTGGACAGTTTTTTTAGTTTTGACTATGCCCTGCATATCTAAATATCTGTAAAAAGAATACAATTGTTGGAGAGCAGTGCTGAATTCTTATTTTGGGGTCCTCCTCTGTGTGTAAACAGGCCTACAGTAGCTGTTTTTCGAATGGTTGCAGAGCCTTGCCTGGGATTATAAGATCTAACAGTAAATGCAGAAAATAACTTAGTGCCAAAATGACATGGTTAAGATTTGATATTTGCTTTACTCCTTAGCATAGCTTATTTTAAGACAAGATCATAATATATCAGCATTAGTATACAGTAAATCAGGTTACAATGTAATGCTAATAATTTTAGGTCACTATTTAATGCTTTCAAATTATCCTCCTCTTGGCTCACATTGTTGTTGCACATTTTATCACTGTGTTGAACACTGCTTTGGTTTTAATTAAAATAAATACACAACATGTGTATTTCTATGGATTTTAGAGTCCAAGGTTGTTTTTCTGATTCTTTGGCCTAACTTGACTCGGTGTCCAGCAGTAAATAGTTTATAATAATAATAATTCAAGTAGTCTTGAAATACGCTAGCTGGTAAGGGACATACAGGAAATACTATTCCGCCTTTTTGTGTTTTAGCTGTCATTTGATAAACTCACATGTGCTGCTAATGCTGCTAATGGGTTTTGTAGATCCTTGTAAAAATAGGCTAACAATTGCATTATATCCACGCGACTTACCGTCGCATAGTCAACAAATCACCATATTGTCAGGAGAAGCACGCAGACAGTTTCGACTTACATCAGCTGTTTAGGTTTAATGACTAATGTTAACTAGCATGCTAGTTAGCAGTAATTAGCCTGTGTCTATGTTATCTCCTAACATATATACCTACGCTCTCCGTCTCTGCTGATTGGGAATGATTGAGCTTTCTCTTGGCACAGCTACCAGAAGACTTACAACTTTCAGACATTGCCCACATCACAACTAAGTCGTCAAGCTCAGTTGGAGGTTGCGCAGTAAAGCCCAGCCATCACCGGAAACATTTTCCTTCACCGGTCTCCGTCAAGAACAATGGGATCTGTTGGTCCCCTTCTTTAACTGTCTATGGGTGCAAGAGAGTTGATTGCAATATATGATCTCAATGCCAGATGGGAGAAATTCCTACACATTGGACCTTTAAGCCCAAAATTTAAAAAAAGTTCACGGCTATATATTTTTTCTACTTTCTCTTGTTTCAGGAGTCCATACTGAAGGGACGATTCTCCCCGTCAGGCTGGATCGAAGGCTTCACGGCGGAGATCGGTGCCAGTGGCTCCTATTGCCCACAGCACGTCACCCTGCCAGTGCAGGTTACGTACTACGACATCTCAGAGCACAGCGCACCGTCACCCTTCCTGGTCAGTGTGTGTGTGTGTCTGTGTTTGTGTGTGGTTGTGTACGCTTTGTCAATCACAGACAATAGGCAACACTGTTTATTGCACATGGCAGGTAGTGTGTTTGCTGTGACAATATGACAATAAGACACTCGTTGAAAGAAAAACTATGCAAAATTAGAGATCAGAACAGCTCCCGAAAAAAATAACAGATAGAGAATATAGGTTAATGTTGGCTTGCTTCTTTAGAACCAGATGGAAAAAAAATATGGGGTGTTTTTCCTTTCCTGCACATATTGTGAAGCCTTTTGTCTGTCCACATCAGCACTGAATACTATATATATTATTCACTGTGTAACTACGGCATGATGTAGTCATTTTAGATTTCTTTATGTAAGTTTAGCTGTTCTGATGAGGAATTAGTTTTACAAGCATAACCTATACAGATACTGTATGTTTAAGTGGATCAAACCAGATATGGAAATTACTATTGTAACACGGCTGTCAAACTGCTGCTCCCATTTAGCACATTTCTTCTACATCCTGATCCTGATGTAGAAGTTCACAGCTATTCAAATGTACCAAAGAATGAGTGAGTTATTTTGCCTTTTACAGTGATTGAGGACATTTAGTGAGTGTTGTGTCACATCTCCCTCACAGGGGGTGATATCCCTCGAGCCTCTTGGAAAGAAAGGATACAGCATACCCAAAGCAGGGACCATTCAAGTGGTAAGTTTGTCTTTTCTTTCATCCTTGTTTCATTCTTTGCTCAGGATGAGACCATGTTGCCTATGAACCTGTCAGAGGTATCTGACACAGATATACAGTATGTCACAATGTTTTAATATTGTGGCATGTTGGTCGTGATGCCATGGGATATGTTGGTGTCATCCTATACATGCTACTAGGGTGCTTGTTATTGCAAGGATGAAACTAACAGCAGTAGTTTATTGGTGGTTTGAATAATAATTTAAAAAAAAACTCCTGGTTGTATTTTTGCTGTTTGGAATGCTGACTTTGGTCTGACATCTGTTCTCAGACCTTATTTAATCCCAACAAAACTGTGGTGAAGATGTTTCTGGTGACCTACAACTTCGGCGACATGCCCGTTAATCACATGACCTTCCTGCGCCACCGCATCTTCCTGGTGCCTGTAGAGGAGGGGGTTGAGGGGAAAGGCGAGACGTCTCCAGGGGGCGGAGTGCTAGACAGGAAGAAGATTCTCTGCTACCTGATACATCTCAGGTATGACTGAGATTTCAGCTGTCTGCATTCAATTTTTACACCTGCTGTTTTATTAACACTTAAATGATTAAATTCTGTTTTACTAGCATGTGGCGTGATATCTGGAAAAATGTTTTAAGATTACAATAATAACTGAAAACAAACAAAGAAACATAGGGGAACTATTGTAGATAATATTGTGTTGTTACACACTTAAGTGTGTACACGTACACACATAATGCCCTTTGTAAATGTTTCATTGAATACTAGCAAACAATTTCTGTGTGCTTACAGTAATGTTCCAGGTAAAAATATTTCTAACACATTATTTTTGTTCTGACTTTCTTAGATTCCAGAGCTCCAAATCTGGGAAGATCTACTTGCACAATGATATCCGGCTGCTATTCTCCCGCAAATCCATCGAAGTGGACACAGGGATCCCTTATGAGCTGAAATCTTTCACCGAGGTGCCAAGAAACCCTAAATACTCCCCCCGCGTGTGACCCCAGCTTCACCCTTTGACCCTCCCCAAAGCCAACACAGCCCCGCCCCTGTGCTTTATGGAGGGAGGGAAACAGACAGACTGCTAGAATGATGGACCCAAAACTTGATAAGACTTGATGAGACACACCGGATGCACACAAGACACACATGAACATATGAGACAGTGTTGGTGATAGTAAAAGTCCCCCTTTTATGCATTTATTCACCACTAAAAATTCAGACAGTCAAAAGAAATTGGTGATAGAAAATTCCAAACAAGCAAACAGGCCAATCTTTGTATCTTCCATTTATTGAAAATATAAAACAATATTAGAAATGCTGCCTCTATGCAGTCAAAAGCAGGACTTTTACAACATCTTCATCTGTACAAAGAAAGAAATACACACACACACACACACACACACACACACACACACACACACACACACACACCAAGACAGATTTACTCAGAGCACATACTACACACATCACAGCCGAAACACTTCTGGTGGTGACTCTTAACATGCATGCCTTGTGACTTAAACACCTGAATTTTCCTCTAGTGCCGTATCACACTGTCCTTCACTCTGCCTGCAGTTCCACCCGCCTCATCGGACCAACCATTTCCAAAAGTTCTGATTTGACAAAAGGCAACAAACGATAAGCACAGCCCTGATTGCAGGGTTAAGAAGATTGTAACCCCTCCCCCACTTTTCACACAATAATACACTTTCTGACCAGCAGAGAAGATATGAGCTGAGACACAAACACTAGTGAAAGCCAAGGCTGAAATGGAATTGGCTATCTTGATCAGATGTCTTATTATTATTATTATTATT
>NC_045737.1:19497642-19538827 GCF_008692095.1 Etheostoma spectabile | reverse complement strand
TTATTATTATTATTATTATTTTTAAACACACTGGCATGGTTTGACCAAACTCAGGACAAGTGTTAAGGAATAAATTTCTCTTCTTAACATTTCACCTACCATGGTACAGACCGCTGTGCACACTTAAAGCCAGGAGGGTCATACCATGTCAATGAAAAACAGGGGAATCCAGTTAATTTTATGTAGCCAGACTGAGGGACACTGTGCTGTTTTCTTTTTTCTTTTTTAAGATTATCTTCAGAGCAGTCTGATGTTGGAGCAGAAAATGAAAAAATAAACAAGCTGTAGTATTTTTAATTTATGTTTCGCAAATGTCTTAATAAGCAATATGCTGCACAAAGTAGAGTGTGTTTTTCAGCCAGACGAGCATTCTCTCTGGAGGGAGGGGGTGGGGTTGGGGGGGAACAGAGACAGAAAGCAAAGAATTCAGAGTGAGGGAACAAACAGGAGGAGGGAGGGAGGGGTGGTGGGGTATTTAATATGGGGAAAATGTCTATGTATATTTAAAAGAATAAACTCTGCGACTGGCGAGTAGCACCTGTCTTTGTTGTGGTTTTTGATTAACAAACATTGTGGAAATCCTACTATTTACCTAAACTTTCCATAATGCAATTTGATTTCTTCTTTCATGAGACCCTCCCTGCCTTATAGACATCCAAATGTCTATCAAACTCCATACCCCCAGTTTATAATGCAGGCTTTTCTTTACATTTGAATATAAACTGGGCACCTAGCTCACCTGGAAGAGCAGGCGCCAGGCGCCCAAATGCAGTGGCTCAGTCCTCGACGCAGCGGCTCAGGGTTTGAGTCTGACCTGCAGCCATCTCTCTCCCCCTTTCCCTTTCTACAGCTGTCCTGTCTATTAAAGGCAACAATGTTCAAAACATTATCTTAAAATTATAGAACTGTTTTCACATGCTGTAGTACTAACCATTATAAGTAAACTGAACTTTGCATGTAAAATTGAAGTGTCCCTTTGAAACTAACAGATTTTTCTTAAGAATCATTAAAACAGAGTTTAAATCAAATAAATATTTGCATCAACAGGTTATTCTATTTCCACCCGGACTTTAGATAAAACAGAATGATCTGTTCTACAACTATTTTAGTACCACCATGCAAACATTTTAAAATGATCTACAATGAAAAGCATAATCAATTACAAGTTCAGTTCACAAAAAGAAATGTTCTTTCAAGCTTACATAAGTTGCTTATTCACAGTACCTCTAGCATGAGCTTTTCAAACTGTGTGTGCATATGTTTTGACAAAAGCAAATTAGTGACATGACGTCAGGCCAATGTTCATCACTACAAATAAACCCAGGACTCTACAACACATAATATAACACTCAATAAAGGAAGCAGCTAATCACAAAAGGAAGCCCGCGAAAAGAGCTTCAGCTTGATTTTAATTCTTGCAGATTGTTTACAATTCAGCATTAGAGGAACCTTTAAGCTATAAAGCGCTTCCTCCCCCAATTTCTGCTGCACCACTGAAACTGCTCACTGTATTGTTCATGTGTAGTTCTACAAAATATTAATGTCAAACTGTGTGAATGTCATGTACAGCATTGCTAAAAATTAGAATCCATCCTCATCCTCCTCCAAACCAAATAGCCTGACAAGCTGAAAATCAAAAAAAAAAAAAGAGATTATAGCCCTTGTAAAGTATTACATCATTTAAAAACAACCAAAAACTGTGGCCAGGTTGGATCAGTGGTAGAGCAGGCACACATGTACTGAGAGGTTTATGCCTCAATGCAGTAGGTCCAGGGTTTGAATTTGACCTGTAACAATTTCCTGCATGTCTTCTCCCCCTTCTCACCTAGCCGTCCTGTCAAAAATTAAAGGTGAAAAAGCACAAAAAAATAATTGAAAAAAAAAATACCCAAAAACTAAAGGGGCCCGTCTTTTTTCAGGAGAATAAAAGATGAAAAATAAATGAACCCAGAGAGGTGATCTCTTATCCACCAACCCACACAAACGCACAGGATTATTTGTTACACACCAGCGTGGTGTTTCTGCAGTGGCTCAAAGGGCTCAGATGGGTGTGACTGACACTGTAAACGTTAACCAGAAGGGAGGGCGCTGGATAAAACCAGCAGTCCCTGAGAGACCTGGGTTTAAAGGAGAGCCTGAACCGGAAAGGTAGTTTAGGAGAAGAGCCCACGTGCTCATGGATGAACAGCTTTTCTTGCTTCTTTTTCTTCCCCATCACTCTGCGTAGATTTCTTTCCTCCCTTTTTTCTTTACTCTTCCTTCTTCATTATACAGGAATAATATCTAGGCTTAACAGCGTTAGTGGCAACATTATAATAAGATGCTTTTGTAAAATTATTTACCTTTTCCTGGCGACTGATTTGACTGGATTTGTAGCTGCCCACTACAGTCACTCAACTTTTGTGACAGGAACATCTGTAACACCTATCCAAATCCAGATTTGGCCCATAAGATTGTCTCAAAGGAAATTCTGACCCCTTGTGGCATGAGCCAGTATTGTGGCTTCACATCCAGGCATGCAATAAGGCAGCAGGCTAAATGTTGATTTTGGATTCAGTGCAATTTGTCATCACAAAATTTGCATTTTTTTGCAGTTGGCAAATAGATTATTTAGCTTGTTTGTAATCTTGTTTTGCTTTGAACCCTTACATATTAAAGAGCTGAATTCCACATATCCTTGACAGCTGACAGATGTTGCTAAGAGTCATTTATCTCAATGTGACAATCTTTCTTACTAAAAATAAACTTTTATCTTTCTGTGTGCCATTAAATCACCCAATATGTGCAAAGGGGGTCTTGGTCCAGTAACTCCAGTAAATCTATATTCTGCTATCTGTCTGCTTTCCTCATGGCCAGACAGTCTGGTGACTCAGGGGTAAGACCTTTTACTACTTCTGTCAGATGAAATAGTTTTGGCACACATGATGTATGTAGAACCATACTTAATCTGAATAATTACCAGTCTGCATCCCTCATTGATTGTGTGTGACTCATTCTTGCTCAAGAATGAATTTGCTGTGTTTGATCTTTGAAACTTAAAACATGCCATCATATGTCAAGACCCTAAAATGTTAATAATGGAAAAATGTGATCTTTGCTATGAGAACAGAAAATATTTCTGGAAATAAAATAGATAAGATAATGTATTGTATTTTACTTTACTGAGGTGGATGTTTGTGTCTCTTATGTTATGAGGGACCCTGGTCTTAATTGCATTTGCCCTTTCTTATTGCTTGTTCTTATTTTACTTATTTGCTGTCAACGTGAAAAGACTGGTATTAGTAATCTGCAATAAGGCACTTTAAACCTATTGTGTAAGCAAACAGTTGGTGTACACTTAAAAAACTACAACTGTATTCACAGTAGTTAATCTCGAATGATTTGCTTTATTTAAAAAAATCATCATATTTTAATCATTTGAACAAAGATAGAAGAAATCATTGTTGCTGTTTGGGGATGAGCTTTGTTCATTGCTTCCTAAATCCCCTCACTTAACATCATCCATGAACTCATCATGGCTGAGCTGATCAGTGCTCATCGGCTGCAGTTTTTTTTCTTAATCCCTGAGTGAGAGCAGCACCTCCCTCCTTCCTCTTCATCTATATGACGTCACCCAATGTGTGGGCAGCGCCCTCGATGGCCTGGCTCAGCACTGACAGGTGGTAGTGCACTTTGTCCCAGGCGCTGGACTGTGACTCAGCGTTGGCAAAGGCATCAGCCAGACCTGGGAAGGTTGGCTTGCCAGCACTGCTTGAGGCCCAGATAACATGTCTGCGTGGCATACAGGGAGGTTAAGAAAGAATGAAATAGCAATGATAGGCAGCTAAACAATTAACCGAGTTGTGCTAAGTAACAAGGATGCATACAGTCACTGACATTATTCCTTACATTGCATGTGGAAAGGATTGTAAGGAGAGGGACAGAAAACTGAGCTCTGGGGACCCTCAATAACGCAGCATGCACAATCAATAAAAGGGAGTTTATTGTATAGAATGAATGCTTTACAGGTATCTTTGAAACAAGAGTATACTCAGCTATGCTAGCAGCTCTGTCAGGCTTTCTTTAGGCAAAGTGGCTTGTCTACGCTGACAATGATATACATGCAAATGTTCAGCAGATCTATCCATTTGAATCAAAACCACAAATCTTAACCTCATTTTACGCCACATTTTCTATTAACCTTTAGTTAGAGTTAGAGTTAGAAGGTTTTAACTATTAATCAACTAATTAAAAAAAACAGTGGGCCTTAACTGGGCATTCATTCTCTTCTATATTCTAGTACACCCAACGACTAATGTCAGCTTCTTTAGATTTTGCACACAGCCCGAGAAACCAACATGCACTCCCCATGGCTACATCTTCATCTTACCTGTATGCATATTTATCTGGGAAGGCCAGAGGGTCCAAGAAAGCTCGGTCCAGCAGCATGAGCTGGTCGTTGATCCTTCTGACTGTCAGAGGCCTTCAGAGAAGAGAGATACGGAGATAGAGGAGGGCGGTTAACTGGCATTCATTTTTATGTGGATGGCCAAGGAGATAATTTGTCTGTGTGTTTGTGCTCTTACGTTTCATTTGCCAGGTCTGAACTGCGTATCACCTGGTCCAAATGAGTAGCTGCACTGCGGAAGCTGGCCACGGCACGTTTTAGTGGTTCTGAAACGAGACACAGATCAGCTGTGCAGCCTCCCAGGAAAGATTTCACCCTCTCTAATTCTCTGTGACTGCTGATGCAGCTCCTGTTGTTTGTTCTGTTCTTTAGCACACCCTAAAATAATTTAGTTTGCAGTCATGTCTACAAGTTTTACTACTACAGAGAGCAGTTTGGTTAATGCAGGTTCCAGTCAGAGACATTGTCAATCTTAGGTCCAACAATTAGACGTAATGCAGTAAGTCATGTGATTATTCCAGCTGCCTTGGCCAAACCATAAAAACATTCACTGCCTTGTTTTAAACTGACAAATTCTTCACTTTTAAATGTTGAGAAATCCAAATGCAATTCATTTACCTGCATAATATTTCTATTGGTGTGTGTTGTGTACTGCAATGTTTCCCTGCATCCCTGAATAGTCCTGTGATTACCCATTGAAATATTCCTTTCTTGCAGTTGATGCTGATATAGAGTCACTGCTGTGTTGAGATAGTCCTCCAGAGTCTCAGCATAGTCACTGCAGTTTAATGGCACTAGCAGGCTGTCAGCCAATCGGATCAGGACGTTTCCTGCTGTCCTGGCAATAGCCTGGTGACTGATGAACCCTAAGGAGGAGGAAGTGGTAAAATGAGATGTTACACACAAGAGGGATTGTGATGTTTTGCTGTTTGTTTTTGTCAAATTTGACAATGGAAGATGGACAAGTTTAGTAGAAACTGTTCGGCTGAGAAATACAATTTTTTTTGTAAAAATATGCTACATTTGTGAACGATATCACATAAAATAGACACACTCCACAGTACAATTACAGAAACAAATGTACTGACTGGCTGTCCGAGAGGTACAGTAGGTTCAGTACAAAATAATCCAACATGTGATAATGAGAGAAATCTTCTTCTCACCAGGATCAATGAACTTCGAAGCGTATTCAAAGTTGTCGTACGCTGTGTGGTACGCAGGGTAAATCCGAGCGTTTGTTTTACTCTGTATAAATAAAAATAAAAACATATAATAGGAGTAACAAAACATGACTGAGAAAATTGGTTCAGCCCAAATCTGATTTCTCCTTAAACACACGCACTGAAATTATTATTTTTTGTCTTGGGTGAAAAATGAGAAAGCTTGAAAGTAAACAGCACAGCAAGATAGCAAAGTGCCAAAAAATTCAGATCCAGTTGGCAGAAGGAAGAAGGAATGTGTCTTGGACCCTAATGAAGAGTTAAATAAATGACAGCAGACAACAAAATAACAAAATAACTGGCTTTCATTTGTGGCCACAGCATTGCACCACAGATTGAAGAGATTTGTTGTGCTCGTTGGTGCTGCCTTTCTTGGACAGCATGTTTAGGTGGGAAAATCAAACTGTAATACAGTTGAATAACTTTTGAAATAACAGTTGTTCCTATACGTTTCTACAATCTGCATACAGCACCCCCATTGTCATTAGATTAAAATCTATTACAGTAGGTCAAAGGAGGCAAGTCTTTCATACCCTGTCGTATGTGTATGAAATGTCCATGGAAGTGATTCCCAGGTAATGGACAAAGGCAGCATAATCACTCCCTGCTCCTGACAGGTATCCCACACTGTCAGAGGACAACAAGAAAACAAGAAGCATCTTTTATTGACTTCAGGACAGACCTGAGATTTCCATTGAGACACATACAGTAGACTATAAACTGTAAACATGTTCACAATGCTAATCCCTTCACAGCACAGATGATAAACGACATAATGTGTACAGGTACAACTCTGCAGTTTCAATGCCATGATTTGTTGAATCTTTAAAAAAAATTAAAATACAAAAACAATGTGGGGTTATCCAACAAGACATGACCACATAATACAGACGAAATGCAACTAAAATGTTCATATAATATTCTATGTATTCTTTGTTGCTGAGAAAATGCATGCCCCTTTTCAGCTGCAACAGTTAGATCCACACATTTATATGCATGAACGTCTACCTCTTTGCTTAAGAGCAATTTAACAATCGCGGTGGGTTTACATTTCTCAATCCGTCTGATCAAGTCAACCAGCTAGCCCTTTTGTTTCAAATGTCCAATCACAGGCCAAAACATATCCACCACATATTATGAATGAGGCTTCGTGGTCTGGATCTAGCTGGGGGAAATACCGTTCATATATAGTTTTGCAAACTATACTCTTATTTGGGGGGGGGGGGGGGGGGGGGGGGAATGTCAGATGTAACTGCATTTCTCACTTGGGAATGATTCCATAGGCTTGGCTTGTCCTGTTGGAATATTGAATCCAGTTGTCGTACACAGATGTGGAGTCCAGTCCAGGTGCATCGACCTGAACAACAAACACACATCATGTGATAGGTTCCTGGTAGTGTGTGTGGACAATAGTTTTGTTAAAAAAAAGCTGGAGACAAATAACAGAAAACACCTAAGCTGACAGAACACCTCACCTGTTTTGCGGCTTTAAAGATGACGCTCTGTAGTGATGGCATCCCAGAAGCCCTGAGAGTGGCATTGGCTGAAGAGTGGAAGATAAAGGAGTGTTTTAGGCACATTCCTACAGACATCTGAAGGTTGAAAAACCAATCATCAAGAAAGCAACTACAATGGCTGTATGACTTTATCTGTCCAGGTAAAAAAACAAGGACTGTGACTATCACAAGGCATTAGATATTGTTATTTACTCCTGAGATGTAGTGCAGCAAGAGCGTCTTACCAAATACAGCTATGTCCACATTAATGTAAGCAACGGTTCGGTGACTCAGCTTGGTGAGGTATTGCTGGAGAAAAGACAAGATCAAAATCATATTTGTAAGTCAAGTAAGTTTACAAGCAGTACTTAGAGCGAGACTGTGTAACTTGCCACTGTGGTGACAAATTATCAAATAATGGTGAATTTAGTGTAACAGTAGTAGAGTTTAAGACTGATTGACTAAGCAAAATACATATACAGTAATATCCATCTAAAGTTTGCTAACATTAGCCACCATAAGTTTGTTTAATTACTTATGAATGCGTGACGATATTGCTTGGTGTTATGTCTATTCTTGTAATTGCAAATCACCTCTGTGTATTCTGCAGACCCAATAAGGCCGAACTCCTCTGCTCCCCAGCTTCCAAAGATAATGGACCTGCGAGGCCTCCATTTGCCTGTCATAGAGAGGAACAGAGATTAACTCTTTTTCTCCAGCAATATAAACCAAAACAATTAGTCACTCCTTCAGCTCAAATAGTCCTCACCCTGCTTGACCATTTTGCCCAGGATTCTGGTCAATTCCAGCATGACCGAAGTCCCACTGCTAGGGTCGATGGCACCATAAACCCAACTGTCCCTGTGGTTCCCATAGATCACATACCTGTCTGCGGACATAAACACACACAGAGTACAAACTAGAACAATTAAAAGCTGAAAACAAATGATGTTGAATGTCTGATTAGGACTTTTCTCACCTGGTTCAACAATCCCTTTTATAACTCCCATCACATTGGACGAGTTCTTTTTCTCTTCATAGTTGAAGATGTCGAGTTTCACATCACTGGAAAAGAGGTTCAAATTCAGAAGACGCAACAAGGAATGGAAACAGATTTCTCATTGCTATGCTGCTGCTTCATCTCCAACAGCCAATTCAGAGGTGAAATGAGGTTTGAAAACAAGAGAAAAAGACTTCAGTTGTAATATCTAAAATAAAAAAGATGATGTTTAATGCTGTTTATTTTGATTAATTTAATCAGGTGCATTGCTCAATACAAAGTCATACTAGATCAACTTTAAATGCAGCTAATGTCTGAATGTGACTGGTACTTGACTACCTGTTGCTGAAAGCAGATGAATTTTGGAACCCCGGGCCGCCAAAGTTGTAGGTACAGTTGAAGGCTCCCTGCCATTGTTCTGGAGCTGCTTCTCCACCAAGCTTACTGAAATGACAAATTGGAAAGCAAATTAGAATTAGTTTACAACCAATCATTTTGACCTGTTTTAATCCCACAAGCAGATTTGTCTCCTCACATACCAGATCAGTGCGTAGGCATCCTCAAATCCGATTGGTTGAATTGGAATTGGAGGGATCCCTGTGATGTTCTCAACTGGTATTCTATAGGTTTCCTCTGCAAAATAAATTGTAAAGAATTTATGAATAAATAATTAAAGTTAAACATTAAAGCAAAACTGACCTGATTTAAAATTTCTGTATGTTTGAAGCTGTATATAGCTGTTGTAAATGCCCCTTGTTACGACTGGGGTCGTGTTTGGTGTGTCGCTGTGTGTGTGTGTGTGTGTGTGTGTGTGTGTGCGCATGTCCTATGTCTCTCTCCCTATGTAAATAGGCTGTGCCGTCGCTCGGTGCTGATTGGTGGGGTCCGCTGAGTCCTACTCGTGATTGGCGGCAGCTGCGCACCACTGTCCATATAAAGGGCCAAGATGGCGACCGTCGGAGAGACACAGAGGGAAGCCAGCAGGCCGGCTCCGTTTCTCCTCGCCTCCCAACCTGCCACACTTAGTTTCTTTGATTGTGTAATGTTCAGTTCGTTATTGTATGGGTGGACCTTTTAGTGTGTTTAGTTTTCTCCTGTTTGTTTAAGTTAGGAAGGTAAGTCGTTGTTGTTCTTTTGGTTTGTTAGGTTATCTTATTTTTGTTTTCAAGACAGGGTTGTTTTTGTTTGTTGTTTTGATAATAGGCCACCCTACAGTTTAGGTAGTTTTGGTTCTTTGTTTATTTAACCTTATATTTAACAAATCTATTATGATTGTGTCCAATAAAAATACTTGGACCTACATATGTTTTGTGGCTGCTTGGGGGACGGGGATAAATGGGGAAAATTAAATCGCTTTATGTTGCGTCCTAGGCACCCCTAGACTGGGGCGTAACACCCTCCCTCAGATTGTATTGGAGCCAAAGTGCAGCAGTAGTGCTCACAATAAAACAGAAAAATATCAGAGTACCATTTTATTACCTTTGGCAGCCAGGTAGGGTGTGAGCATGTCTCCAAATTTATCGTTAAAGGAACCTCTCTCCACACCAGAGGGTGGCATGTACCAAGAGTGAGGATACGTCTCATTGATGTCTGACATGAGACCATCGTTGATGTCCAAAGGGTCTGTGTAGACAAGCACACCAATGACTCCGTAGGGTGCTGCATTGATGGCCTGGACGAGACACACATGGCATTAAAGAAATGATTAAAAAAATGATTAAAAACTGGGGTTTCCAGGCCTATTTTGCACCACAAAAGTTTTTACATTTGTTGATGTTAGTTCTCACTGCTGTAAAGACAAATCTCGCCAAACAAGGCTACTTTCATTTAAATTGGTTAGACTGTAAACTTCTGTCCTCCACACCCTTTACTATCTCAACAAAATTTGTTATGTTGTAATGATTAGTGATGATGGGTTATGTTAGGTGTTGACTGTATGGCGCTTGCCAAAACACTCTAAGCTCACTAACTACTACTTCTCGCACAGATGTTTTTCCTCTCCTAGACTAACTGTCTCTGCTTAACTGTATTTAACACAACCAAACACAAAGGAATAATAAATCACTTACTTTAGCACCTCTTCCTGCTCCGCCATATCTGGTGATCGCAATAGTTCCTCTGAGGTCTACTGTGTTGTTCAATAGCTGGTAGTCACTTGGTTTCCCCTGGTTGGCGTAAACCAGTTTCCCCTTAAACCATCAGACAAATCAACAGTTGGCCGAAAGAAGCAACACAAGTTATGGTGAAGTGATGCCAGGATTATGTTCATCTATTCGTGATCACAAGTTCAGATCCTCGCAGCTGAACCCAGATTTGGCAGAGGGAAGTTAATCTACACAAGGAAAGAAATTTGTCTAAGAAATACTGTATACATACTATACATATTTATTCTAAATCTTCCTACAAATCTAATCTAAAACATATCCTTGAGATTTACTGTATTATTGACTAACAAAATACTTTGATCCTTCATGCGTGTCGTGTTCCTGTCATGATCACTGCGTCCTCTTTTATTACAAGCCTTATTATGGCTCCCGTGATATAGATGGTGACAGATAGCAACGTTACAGATCTTTGACCAGTCTTTGACACTCAGCAGGTGGGCTCTTTTTTCAACTTAGTTTACAGTGTAATGTTATCAGTACCTGATAAGATAAAACGGTTTTACCCTTGATGATGCCATAAGTCGTTTTGTGACACCAGTAATTCAAACATTCCCCCAAGCTCCAGATCTACCCCATATGACTATAGTTTAAAGTAATACTGCGTAGTTTCTGTCCCCGCCATGACAAATTCTAAGTAATGACAACAAAACTGTTGGCACGTCCACGTGATACAAGCCTTTCGTGATTGCGCACAGCCCCCACCCCTCCTCCACACAGTTGCTAGTAGCCAAGGACGACACAGAGGATTAAAAAACATGATGGACTCTTCATAAGAGGTAATTATCTTCAGTTGAGTTTCTGCGCGCATAAGTCACGGGACACCAAAATCTTCTGAACATAGCTATACTGAGAAATACAGAGAGAGTTGTGTGGAGCTGATAGTCTTAATTAGATTTGTAGCAACTCTTTTGGCAATGGCTTGAATGTAATGGACGTTCATTAATATCAAGAAATTTTGCACTAAAGCTTTAAAGCAGTAAAATGTCACTTACAGTATCTGTCCTCTCTCAGAATACATAAGAAGTTAAGAAAGGGGCCAAAAAGGTTATCAGTTTGTTAAGTTATTTGAGACAGGAATGTGACAACATGTGCTTTTTATAGTGTCAGTAAGTTATTTCCCTGAAATGATACATACTAAACCCAACTGTCACATTCTTTTCCTAAACCAAACTGTCCTGTTCTTGTCCTGTGTCACGTAAACGCATCTTTTTTCATAAGCCCACCCACAATCTTTCCCTAATCCTTACTGCGTCAAAAGTGATGACAATAGTCCCGACCCAGCACGTTTAGCTAGAGTGTTTAGATATGACGTTATTAAAGACTTTAAATGTCAATAACAACGCCAAAGGCACCTGACCATGTGTCCGTATTTTGCCCGATGGGAGTGAGAATATGTTGACATGACAGGCCTACATGGCAGGCCTTGGTCAGCTCTGCTTGCTGCCAACAAGAGGCAGGTAATATTGATAAAGCAGTTGCTTTGGATAATCTGAAGGATCAGGGATTTTTAAACAGAATTTCAGCTTTTTACCTTCGGGTGTCCAGCAGGGGAGTATGCTGCGTATGGCTGAACGACCTCAGGATCATCTTGGTCTGAAGTATAAGTCTTTTCTTTTCTTCTGGCAGTGTACAGCACAGTATCAGACGGGCTCACTGAAATTAACAACTCATGTTAGTGCCAGCTTTCACTGCAGTAAATCATAAACCACAACACATACGTAACGTCTGTTGACTCGCTCCATCTTATAATGTAATGTTATATTTGGAGTTTCTGTGCATTCACTGTCTTAGACCTGTTAATTACAGTTTATTCCTAAACTTTTTTTAAACTCTGATGTTGATTAAAACCAGTGAATTCCAACATTTAAAAAACTGAAACTTAAAATGCGGCATGGAGAGGGATGGGGTACATGTCCCCACTTTCATTTCAACACATTTAACAACCTGTTGACTCACCTACAGTGACCTTGTTGGGCTTCTTTGGGTCAGGGAAGGACAGGTAGACCATGTACTCCTCTCTCCAGGCCTGGTCCAGACCGGTTTCAGGGTCCTGCCATTTCTTTAGCATTAACTGCACTGTCTGCTCGTCTCCCGCTGTGGTGGCCATATGGGGCACTTTGGTCAACTCCCTGTGGAGAAATATCAGGAAAAAAAAGGTTTGATCCAGTTTACTGTCTAAAACCTTAAAGGCCTAAGGAATTTAAAATGGTCCCTTAGTGAAACCCCAAAAGGATCACGTGACATGTTGTATTTCAAGAAACCTTCAGGAATACTAATGTATCTAGGTCTATTCAAATTATGCTAAATAAATCCCATGATCTCATAAGAATGTCTATGAGCCTTCAATTTTTTTTAATCAAACATTTCAATGTGTTTTATTTTGATTGTTTTTTTTCACCTTTATTTTTAAAGGTAAGTAAGAACAGATTCTTGTTTACAATGGCGGCCTGACAAGTGGCATAGCCACTTAGGGAAAGGTAAACCAAATACAAGTACTAGTAGGGGTGTGGGGAAAAAAGGATGCTGAATAGTATGGCAATATTTTATATTAATACTGTATTGACACACAGATGCCATGCATCTATGTATTGTTATATATGTGTTGGTCTTGTGTTACTTGACAATCCCATTTTGCAGCAATAAAAATTGAAATGTGTAGAGAAACGTATCTTTTCTTTTTGGGCACATCATTTAAAATTGGGAAATATTTGAAAGAATATCATGATATGTGTAAAATCGCAATAATATTGTATTTTGACATAAGTATCGTGATGATTGGCCTTTGGTGATTCCCACCCCTAATTACTAGCTGCATCTGTTTTTTATAACCAATACAATCAAAACGGGATCATTCAGCAACTCACCGGAGGTTTTCCTGAATCTGGATGTTGTCCACCTCAGACAAGAACCTCTCAATGAGGCTCTCGTCCACATCCTTTGCCACATCCTTCGCCCAGGACGGTGCAGAGCTCTTGGTGACACCATAGTGGCCAATTAGGATACCTGCCGTCAGTACAGCAGCACCACACAGAATACCAATCAACACCTGCTTTATCATCCTCTTTCCTGGAATGAGGACTTTAAAAAAAATAGTTCTCCTTTTCTTTGGGACCTGAATATGGTACCAGACAGTGAGCTCTTTTCAAAGGTCAGGAATGTTGTAGTGTTGCTCATGAATCCAGGCTTGTGTAAAAGGAAATCCTCGCATCTGACTCCCAAATGATCACTGCCACACCACTGCAGCTGCTGAAGTGATCTCCCATAAGAAAGATACTCATTGTGAAGTCTACTCATCAATGTTTGCAGATAGGATGGACTTTATCCTTTTGTCTCTCTGTGTGGCGTGCGTCTGTGTGTGTGTGTGTGTGTGTGCGTGTAATGTGTGAGGTAATATTCAGCAGTGCCTCATTCATTTAGTTCCAACCTTCCTAATATCCTCACACTTTCTAAAGGGAGATTATTATCTGAAAAGTGGTTTCTGGACTTCATTAGGATGCAAAAGTGGCCCTCAACAAAGTATTAAGGATGAAAGACTTGGCATGTTTTAACAAAGCTAAATGGATTAGATTAAACTGAATACATTGTTGAAAAGAAACATTAAGAAGTCCTCTTAAGGGCTTCATAATACTTTGAACAGAAGTAAAAGTGATGTCTTAGCACTTAAAGATGGGACAGTGGGGCTTGACATAATGAAGACTGTTCCTCA
Source organism: Etheostoma spectabile (assembly GCF_008692095.1). Lineage (NCBI taxonomy): Eukaryota > Metazoa > Chordata > Actinopteri > Perciformes > Percidae > Etheostoma > Etheostoma spectabile. Next base: position 19,524,853 of record NC_045737.1, on the reverse strand, counting down.
TTATATAAATAGTAAGTTTGTTTATTGACTTAATTATAACAAAAGGAACATGTGAAATAACTTACGATCATGTTCCAACAATATTTTATGTACATTAACTACAATTTTGTCAGCACATAAGTAAAAATACCTAACATAGTTTAGTTTAAACTCTTTCAGGCAATGTACAGTATGCAAACCAACTAAGACTGTGTGCCCATAATTAAAGAACTAAGATCATTTGAGTTGCTGAAATGTGCATGGATCTTGTGAGTCTAAGGACATACTAGTACATCTTTCATTATACCACTGCCACATGTACACAATCTTTGTCAGGGCTGCATATGACGTCCTCTTTCTAGTTTCTAGTATGGTGCTTTGAAAAATTATCTTGAAAGAATCAAATTAGTTTAGTGCATTTATTCCAGTATGTTTTGGACAAATTTAGAAAATTGTTGGGACTGTAAACCTTTTTAAACCATTTTATTATGAGAACAACATCATGGCAAGAGTTGCATTTGTTATTCAGTTGTTGTTGTTTACATGAGTAATATTCATAAATTAAAATAGTCAGACTCCAAGACACTTTATTTTATCATTACTTTAAATGTTACAGCACTATGCAAAATCAATCATTTTAGTTGACTACATCATTTTAAGTGTAAGACAATGTTAATAGTATGCTATGCTTGATATTGTATATGTTTATCTTTAAACTTACATTCCTCTGTGTCTGTACTTTTACAGTAAATCTTCAATACAAGTTTTAATTTTTTATCTAGTAGAAATCTTTTAATTATACACTACAAGTGATTTTTTTTAATCAGTCAGACAGTATGCTTTGGATACAGAGTATTTAGTATCAATCACAGCTTGTTTTGATGATGCTCACTGTGCATAGGCATGATTATGGGACAGAAAACTTTATACTAATTTTGCAATAAATCCTGTGGTTGGAAAAATAACAAATAATTTGCAGTTCAGTGGATTCACCTCAATTCAACTAATTTGAGTTAGTACCGTAAACTGTATACAACCTTCGACCTTCATCGTGTATAAAATTGCTAGCCTGGTTGACCTTTTCAGTTGTAACTGAGAGTGGACTTGCAGAGCAAATCTCAAATTTGCCTGAAGTTCGTCTCCCGGGCAATAAAATGGCAGGAGGCAAAAAGAAACAGAAAGGACCGTTTATGAAAGCAATAGCACACTCTAGTGTGGTGACATATATCATTACAGATCACAGCAACACAGAACTTCCTGTTCAAGGTAGTCTCCTTCTATTTCCTACTGTAATATAGCCTATTGTCGCTCTTGTTTTGGCACGCATTGGCAACCATGTTGGACTAGTAGCCTACAGTAATGTTTAGAAAATGTGTTGGTGTAGGTAACGCGAGCCGGATGTCTTTAACACTTCCTGGACTGTCTGTAAGCTGCAGACATGAAAATACGTTCTGAAAAAAACATATTATGTCGAATTTACAGTTCTGGTACCACAGCTTGCAGGTCACTAAATGACCATAAAAACCCTTCATTAACTGTCTATACATAAAACTGATATATATATTTACTGTGGTTTCTCCCAGCATGCAACTCTTCCTTCAAATGTTTCACTTTCACTCTTGAATTATTTGTGGTAATTGTACGGCGCGCGACGACACGGTAAGTTAACCATATTTTACAAGCTACATGCAAAGGTTTACTGTTGAGAATGGAAGGTCATAGACGATATAACGCCTCAATTTTGATTACATTTATTTACGATAGGGATTCGTGAATTCTGGCCATAAATGAATGGACATTCGTGTGAAATCGAAAGTGTTGCACTTCCACCTCGTGTGTTCGTTGTCATTATCTTATTCACTGTGCATTTGCGTGTCAGTAGTTTGATAAACTATGCAGCTATCACTGAGTGTTTAGAAAAGTGAGATACATATTCAAATGTGACACCTAAAATGTGATGCTAAGTCTTTCATGGACAATAAAGTCAGTGGTGGCTGTTCGCTGAGATAGCTGTATCCACAGTTCCTTAGAAAGTACGTTTTGTGATTCTAATAACATTTGAAAAGAAAATACACAATAAAGTCTTTTCTGAACATATTCATGCATTTGTATGATATTGGTATGATTACAGGTGGGAGGATTTCCTGCTTTCATTGTCACCATGTTACCGGTACCTGTCCTGCTGCTGTTGGTTGCCTTTCATCCCTCAACAGCAGCACAGCTGCCAGGCCATGCTCCGACCAAGGATGTCCCCATAGCCACCAACGGTCAGCCATTCCCCTGGGACCGCATGAGACTTCCTAAAACCATTTCCCTCTTCCACTATGATTTGACCATCCACCCCAACCTGACTACCCTCCACTTCACTGGCGTTGTTCGTATCCAGCTGGATGTGCACGAAGACACCAGCATCATTGTTCTCCATGCCAAGCAGATGCAGATATCCAATGTGTGGCTCCTTGCCCCTGAGGGTGTGAGGCCTCTACAGCTGTTGGAGTATCCCCGTTTCCATCAGCTCGCCCTGCTGTCAGACTCGATGCTGACCAAAGGTAGGAGGTATGAAGTTCAGCTGGGGTTCGCTGCCAACTTATCTGACAGCTTTCACGGTTTCTACAAGAGCAGCTACCTCACCAGCAGTGGGGAAGTCCGGTAAGAGTGCAAGTACTTATTTGTTTGTTTTTTAAAGGAGGTTGTATGTAGCATTTTAGCATCACTGAATTAATTGCACTTCATTTGGGATTTATATGTCCAAGCATTAAAATAAGACCATAATATTGGCGGCATTTTCAAACTGCTTTTGATTGGATATCATGGGATATTGATGATGTGACGATGCTGTCTGTCCAGACAAATATGAGACTGGAACATTGCTACAGCATGTTGTGTTTAACAAAATCTAACTTTTATTTAACTTTTATTTATTGACATTATTAGGGTTATGGCATCCACGCAGTTTGAAGCCACCTTTGCTCGTGGAGCCTTCCCCTGTTTTGATGAGCCCGCCTTCAAAGCCAAGTTCACCATACGGATTATACGAGAGCCACGCCACATAACCATATCCAACATGCCCAAGGTACACTTGAACGTAGCAATATTAGTTTGTAAAGTTCAAGTGAGGAATTGTAAGAAGTGGTAGAAAAAATTGAGTTTGTCTTCAACCTTTAAAGTGCTTCCCCGTGCATACAAACTTGGAAAAAAAAACTATCCATGCTGTTTTGAGTGAGATACAGGTTTGTAAATGTCCTCTGCCTTCAGTCTCTGGGTGAGCTGTTCAAAATCTGCACGGCTTTTTACGTCACTAGCCGAGAGGAGGTGGCTAACCGTAACACATGCTAGTGCTAGCATGCTAGCTCATTCTCAATGGCAAAAGACTGTTATTACAACACTTATGAGGTCATAAGGGGCAAAGTTACCTCCCCTTTCTCTGCTTTGCCCGCCCAGAGAATTTGGCCCACCCCTGCGAGAGAGACATCATGGCTTTCAAACGAGCAAAGTGGCAGTTGATCAAGGCCACACCCCCAGCCTCCACCTTGCCCCCACTCTCCCTCTGCTCTCCTCCTCAAAAGCTACAGACACAGAAATGGCAGGTCCTAAGTCATGATCATTGTGGGACTGGCCCTAGTGGCTGTATTTCTGCACCAAGGCTGAATTTTGGGAAAGAGACACCAGATATGGTATTGGGGAACAACTAAGGCCTATTTAAAAGCCTCCAAAGTGCACCACGTTATGGGACCTTTAATAATTAAACGAACTAGACAGTCAAGAGCCATTCAAAATTTGTCAAAAGTTACTTCAGTCAGGAATACTCTTTAGATTTAACCATTTATTGAAACAAATGTAAATATAGTTATGCTTGGTGCTGATGGCTCGGCTCTCTATAATTCTACCTGGACCATCCAAGCACCATGCTAAGCTGAAACAGGGAGCCCCATGCAGAAACCGCCCTGGGCAAAAAAGAGTGAGCCAAAAGTAAGACATTGAAAACCATTTTAAACGTTGAGTCATGTAGAGGACTCTGAACTAGGAAGGTGGAAGCAAAACGTTGCTAGCAGCAGCAGTGAGTGAAGCAGCGTCAGAATAGCAGGGCTCAGTGAGGAGGAAATCCCATTTTAAAGGGCCGCCTTGATGTGAGAATGGCTGTGATTGGTGTGTGTCTGATAGGAATAAGTCAATTAGTATGACTTAAGTGTCTTGCATGAACTAACGCTAAGCTTAATTTTATTCACCATACACTGTTATTGACCTGTTGATCTCTCCTTTCTTTTCTCCATTTTTATACCTACACACTTATACCTACACACTGTTTCTCAGGTAAAAACAGTGGAGTTGCCAGGCGGTTTGCTTGAGGATCACTTTGACACCACTGTAAAAATGAGCACTTATCTGGTGGCCTACATTGTGTCTGACTTCCTGTCTGTGAGCAAGACCACCCGGCATGGTGTCCAGGTGAGGAGGACAACAGACGCCGGCCACGCCGTCGTTTAGATCTCTCACTCAGAAACTGCAAACATAAATATATTTGTAACCTTTTTTAATTTACAATATTTTGGAGAGACACGTTCAACAGTACATACAGTATACATTTTGAATGGCCATGTAACAGCCATGCATCCATTGATAAAACTTACCATGCTGTAACATTAATACTGAGGAGTTTGCTCTTTCCTGTGATTACCATCAGATTTCAGTCTATGCTGTACCTGAAAAGATCAACCAGACATCTTTTGCGTTGGATGCTGCCGTTGAGCTGTTGGACTTTTATGAGGACTATTTTGATATTCCTTACCCGCTTCCTAAACAGGGTCAGTGGCAATGCTTGTTATTACCATGTTATTAAACAATTCAAGTAGCAATATTTCCAGTTATGCAGTATTTACTTTAAGTAAATTAAGTTTGCTGTTCAAACTTTCAAAGAGCTGACTGAGGGAGTCAGAGCTTTATGTTGTAATGTTCCCATTTTTACTGGACTCAGTTTAAGAAAGGACTTGCCATAGAATCAGCATAAATAACCATCTGTCTGCCTCTGTAAACCATTGAAAAAAGTGTGTCAAAGTCACGATTTTTGTCTGTATGTGATCTCTCAATTGTCTGTGGAAATTGTGTGTTTTGCATGGTGAATGTCTGTCCTTTGTGCAGACATCCAGGATCCCATCTTATCTCATGTTCTACAGCTTGTTTTGAGGTCACTTTGACCAAACAACTTATTTACGTTAATTCAAAAGTGATCTTTGCCCTGAATAGATAAAACATGTGTCCACTCTTAAATGAACAGAGTTGTAGGAAAGTACACAATGTTTTTTTAAATCATTAAAAGATGTATGAATCATCTAAAAAAAAAAGTATTTGCGTTTAGAAGTAGTTTCAAAGCGTAATTGAAGTAACTAGTTGGACCTGCTGGTGACGTGACTGTACCATATGTAGTTGTATTTATATACTTGCAGACCTGGCTGCTATCCCTGACTTCCAGTCAGGGGCGATGGAGAACTGGGGTCTGACCACCTACAGAGAGACGGGCCTCCTCTTCGACCCTGACAAGTCCTCAGCTTCAGACAAACTGGGCATCACCAAAGTCATCGCCCATGAGCTCGCCCACCAGGTAGCTGGCCAGCAACTTTTTTTAAAAGATTGAAATAATTGGTGAAAATTTGCTTTTATGATTTATTTTATTTATTTTTAGGAAAGGATTGAAGTTGGAAGCCACTGTCTCGTGCCATAAGCTGAGACTAAATGTCAGCATGTGCAGTAGTAGTAGTAGTAGTAGTAGTAGTAGTAGTAATAGTAGTAGTAGTAGTATAGATCTGAACTTCTGAAGATGCATTTGTATGCTAAATACTATTCTTGTACATAAATCTTTACTTCTTCCTGTCCAGTGGTTTGGGAACCTGGTGACGATGGAGTGGTGGAATGACCTGTGGCTCAATGAGGGTTTCGCCAAGTTCATGGAGTTTATTTCTCTCGACATCACCTACCCAGAGCTGCAAGTGGTGAGAGCCGAGTCCTGCGGCCTGACATGTATCTACTTAGAGAACATGTGAATTAGCGGTCGCCGGTCAGAGAATACACATCCATCTCATCTTCTAATTTACCTGTCTGCCAAACAGTAAATCTTCTTTTATTTATACTCGCTACTTTTTGTCTGTCCAAGTTAAACTCAGAAAATGAATGGTACAGTTTATTATAATAGTGCAGTACTGCACATTAGCTGATTAACTCTTATTAATCAGCTTTTTTATTAGATATGACTACAATATTTGTGGATTGTTTTTGCTAAGTCTAACCTAAATGTATTTTTCTCAATCGCTTATCTCCTCCTTCCACTCTCACATTTCCTCCTTCCTCTCTCTTTCTCCCAGGACGACTTCTTCTTGGGGAAATGTTTTGAGGCCATGGAGGTAGACTCCCTCAGCTCCTCTCACCCCGTCTCCACACCTGTGGAAAACCCCACGCAAATCCAGGAGATGTTCGACGACGTTTCATATGACAAGGTCAGCCTCTTTCTGTCAGAGGACCAACCATGTGGTGTCAGTGCACTTGTACTGTATAGTGGAACTGTGCAAACGATTATCTGAGCATAAATCAAAGAACAGAAAGTATTTGCATTCCTTTTTTTTCTTCTTTTAAAGGGAGCATGTATTCTGAATATGCTGAGGGATTTCCTGACTCCTGAAGCCTTTGAGATTGGCATCATCCGCTACCTCAAGCGCTACAGCTACCAAAACACTGTCAACAGCCACCTGTGGGAGAGCCTAACTAATGTGAGTAAAGTGGCTAAGGGATACATCACAATGTTTGAAGTAACATTAACATTAGAACTTAAAACAAGTGTTGTTATTGTTCGCCATATAAAAGTTTTTTGGAGCGAATGACACATCATATGGGACCCAGTGTGTTTGGGATTTAAGGTTAAATGTGTCCATGTTGGCACGGTTATGATTCTCTGCTAACTTTTTGTGCGTCTCCCTACCAGATCTGCAGCTCAGATGATCTCGACGAAGGCCGAATGAAACATAAAGAATTCTGCTTCAAGCGAGACCTCCAGTCTGGAGCCTCTGTAAGTGTTCAGGCTTTGTAGCAACCAGGTTCAACAAAGCACTTGACTGAGCAAACACACTCCAGTGAATATAATAACATTAAAGTCAGCCAGTTTATTATTCTTTTTTTAATTAAATTGATGAAAAAGAGTGGAATTAAATTTTACGGTTCCCAGCAGAAAGTTTTTGTTGTTGTTGTTGCTGTTTTTAATTTTACATACATGATACTTTGCTGCTAACAACTCAAATTTTGTAATTCTTTTTTTAAGATTATTTTTAGGCATTTTTAGGCCTTTATTGACAGCTGAAGAAATAAAAGGAGAGAGAGAGAGGGGGAATGGCATGCAGCAAAGGTCTGCAGGTCAGAGTCAAACCTGGGCAACTGAGCTATCTGGGCGCCCTTCTCAAATATTTCTATAGTACTCATGTAGCTGTGCCCCAAATCTGTCACTATTTATGAAGTTAAGTAATTTATTGTGCATCTACATGTGTGATGTGTGTGTGTGTGTGTGTGTTTGTGTGTGCATACGCAGAAATGGTACTCCGGTGATGAGCTGGATGTGAGGGCCATCATGGATACTTGGACGCTGCAGGAGGGCTTCCCACTGGTCACTGTGGAGGTCAGAGGTCGGGAGGTCAGGCTCAGTCAAGAGCGTTACCTGAAGACAGATGACTACTCCCTCACTGAAGGGTACCATGTCAAATGAATCCAGATTATTCAAGATTAACAGAGTAATGGCAGATAATGCGAGTGTGCATCATCAGTTACACTTTAAAGCCACGGTGTAATTCTCTATACAACCACCAGATAACAAAGGAAGGAATTTCTAAATACTGCGCAAACTGTGCAAAAATATTAGCCTAGATGCCAGTCAAACTTAGCCCCGCCCACAACATTTGAGGTTGGGAAGATCGGTCCGGAATTGATCCATTGTGGAGCAACTATTCTCAAACCAGGGCTGTTCGGACCAATCAAATTGTCAGCTCGGGCTTTATACAATGATCAAAGAGCTCTTCGGTTGAATTTGTTTACAACAAAGATGACAGCCGAGAATTGAGATGTGTAGATTTGTTTATTGTGTCTGTTATAGAAGATGTCAACAGCGCTATAATTTTAAAAGAGTAACAGAGTACCACAATCAAGACATTTGTTGATCAGAAAGATGTTTTTGCAGTATTTCCTACGGGAGTCAGCAAAACTTCAATATGCATACATACACGTTGCTCTGATTGGTTGTAGGTCAATACAATTGAGTGCAGAGGCATTTTCTTTACTAGTTCGGCTGAAACACCCCATAATCACAGCCCAATGGAGCAGAATCAGACTCATATTCTGAATACAATCTGAGTATGACGACGCTAGGCTACAAAAATATATATATTTATTGCCAAAGTGCTACATCATTGGTTGCAACTTCTGTCTACTAAAAAAGCAAAACTGCTGTTTTCTAAACGGCTCCTTTTTGGGGTGGAAAAGTGCAACTGCATTCAGTGAATTGAAGTGTTTCAACTTCACTTGCTATAGTTTCAGTAATTGTTACATTGTTTTCATTATTTGTATTTTTTTAAATGATCATTGTGCGTTGTTAGGTTCCTGTGGCAGATCCCACTGACCTACATGACTAGCGCCTCCAACACCATCCACCGCTTCCTGCTTAAGACAAAGACCGGTGAGTGTGTTGCTCAGTGTGATGAGGTGTTTTTTTATATTGCAATATTTCTTATCATTTATCAACATATTGTTCTACAATTCCTCTTCACTGCCAAGCTTGTCTTTACTCCTCCTCCATGCAGATGTCCTGTACCTGCCGGAGGAGGTGGACTGGGTGAAGTTCAATGTGGACATGAGCGGCTACTACATGGTCCACTACGCAGGCGAGGGGTGGAACTCTATTACCAAACTGCTGCAACACAATCACACAGCCCTGAGTAGCAACGACCGCGCCAGCCTCATCCACAACGTCTTCCAGCTGGTCAGGTCTGTTTAAAGATCTGAAAATAGCAGTTGATTCTGCTGTTTATCCTGCATTGCATTGGGGGGGGGGATCAATAAAGCATAGTATCCTGATATTTTCTGTTGCAATTATGTATTGATGCACAGATGCATCAACCATTATTATACATATTTGTTGGTCAGTTTGTCTGCTTGACAATCCTATTGTGCAGCACTATTGTGCAGCACTAATACTAAATTGCAATTTATCACACAATATTGCAATATGTTTAAAATCGCAATAATATTGTATTGTGACATAAGTATCGTGATGCCATCCTATGGTTAGGCCTCTGGTAATTCCCACCCCTACTTTGCATAAAATAAATAGCATTCAAAACAGAGAAATGAGATTCAGCCTTTCTAAAGGAATCTGATTGACAATTACCAGAAATAAAAGAAGCCTAATACTAACTTTGTGGAAGAAAGGGGATCCTTTCTTGCTCAGGGTGGTTTGCGTTTTTGAATATTTAAAATACCCTACAATTAAATGTTGGCCAAAATGGACAAAAATGCGGCATGGTGTTGATTTGAAGTCTGTCATGTGTGTTACAGTACAGATAAGGTGAGGCTGGACACGGCTCTGGAGCTGTCTCTGTACCTGTCTAGAGAGACTGAGATCATGGCTGTGACTCAGGGCTTTGGAGAACTCGTACCTCTCTACAAACTGATGGAGAAGAGAGACATGGCTGCTCTGGAGAACCAGATGAAGGTTAGTGAAGGCAGCATTCATCTTAAAAGTTGAAACTGCTTGAACTCTTGGGTGTGTGTTGTCAAACTGCTTAAAATGGTTTTTGGGACATTTAAACTTGTTTGTGAATGTGATAATTCCAAAATGTCTATTTAAACACCCAAGTTGGTGCAAGGTAGTATGAGCTTTTGCTACCACATTTTTTTTCACTACTGCTACATGTGGTCCAGTGAGATATTGTGAAAATATTGGCAGGAGTGTGCATGTGTGTCCAAAAAAAAGCGGGACCCCCAAAAAAATAGTGCCATTCAAGGTCAAATACTCCACAAGGAACCTTTAAAACTAAAAGCACTTCTGTGTAGCACATATACACTGAGTAATGGTTCCTTGCATACAGTAAGTACTAAAAAAACCTGAAGAACAATGGACTGTGCACATGTTGTATAAGCGAGTGCTCCTTGTGACTTCTGGCAGTTCAAACAAAGTATTGCTCTCATGCATAGAACCAGAATATTACACAAGTTCAGGAAGCATATAGTGTAAGCCTTGGTTATTTCATGTTTAAGGATAGATTTAGGACTGAAACTGACAATAAACATTTATTTGATTAACTCATTGAGTTTTTTGGGTGTTTTTCACAAGTTAACAGAGTCTAAAGCCATGTCAACCTATTTGTTTGTTCTAACAAACATTTAAACAAAATGTCATAATTGAATAACCCATATTTAAAATAGACGGATTAAAAATACCTTTTTATACTGACTGCATGTGTTTCTCAGGACTACATTGTGGATCTGTTCCGGGGGCTGATTGATCGGCAGGAGTGGACTGACTCTGGATCAGTGTCTGAGCGAATGCTGAGGAGCTATCTGCTGCTGTTTGGATGCGTCAGGAACTATGCTCCCTGTGTGACCAAAGCCACCCAGCTCTTTAACAGCTGGAGGGACTCTGATGGCACCATGAGGTCAGTGGTCGAAAAATGGCACACCAACATTTTCCTTTACATAGCCGTTTGCCATTCTTTCTAGAAAATATTCAGAGCTGAGTTTTCAGTATTCATAACCACTTTAAAAAAAAAAAAAAGTTTTCAGATAGTTGATACTGAACTGAGCGCCTTCTCTGTTTTAAGCCTTCCTGTTGACATCACCATGGCTGTGTTTGTGATTGGAGCTCGAACACCCGAAGGGTGGGACTTCCTGTTTGAGAAGTACCGCCGTTCGATGCAAATGTCTGTAAAGAGCCGCATGAAGACTGCAATGGCCGTCAGCCCACTACAGGACAAGCTACAGTGGTGTGTACATTACAGCACAGCAGCGCAAGAATTTAGTTTCTCTTTATTTTTATACTCTCCAACTACTACCAAAACTTCTATATCTTTCTGCTTGCCATTATTTTTTCTAAATCTTTCTGTCTGCAGGATGATGGAGCAGAGCCTCCACGGTGAGGTAATGAAGACTCAGGACCTTCCAGATGTAATCGTCTCTGTCAGCAAGAACCCCCGTGGCTACAAACTGGCCTGGGACTTCTTACGAGCCAACTGGCACACCTTGATCAAGAAGTCAGTCCATCATGCATATATTTCTCTTTCATTTTTCCCAAAGCTTTGCAATTTTGTTTAATCCAAGAATTTTTAATGTTAGCAAAATACTTCTTAAATCAAGATTGACTTAAAGCTGCAGTTTAAAATATCTTTGTGTCAGACACGTCCTGTAGATATTTAAAGTACATCATAATTTCAGTATTTAAGCCAACAGTGACAATGACATAGCTTAATTTCTTTTTTTTCAACTCCATATGTTGGCTTTTGTTAGTCCTGTAGTGTAAATCTGTAGAACCTTAGCATGCTTGTGTTTTACCATGAAGAGTTGTGTATTGTGAACTTTGTCTCTGTTTGCTTTGTAGATTTGACTTGGGCTCTAGCACCATATCATACTTGGTGACTGGGGTGACCAACCAGTATTCTACCAGGGAGATGTTAGATGAGGTAAGGAAGGCTGTGTCAATACTTTTGGGATTCCATTTGTCCCATTTGTTTTCCTTTTGTCCAATCCTTACTTTTTTTGCTGTAATTGTGTTATTAACTTAAGAAGAAATAAAAAGAAAAAACTCTTATGAAATGCTCATTCAAATGAGAAAAATAATTATTACCAATGAACAAGTTTATAAACCAGATTGTTGCGCACTGGTTGTAAAATACAACTGTTTTGTATTTTACATTTTGACAATTTTCAACAGCTAAGGAACATTATACATAGATAAATACTAGTGCTGTCAGTTAAACGCGTTATTAACGGCGTTAACGCAAACCCATTTTAACGGTATTAGTTCTTTTTGGCCTAGCAAACTTTGTTGTTTTTTCACATGCTGTTGCAACTACTAGTAATGTTGAAATGAAAAACTACGACACCACACTGGATGTAACTAGACCCGAAACAAAACAACAGGCACGCCGCACACACTTGTTTGGGCGTGCGAGCCGGCCAAAGAGTAGTAACGTTACGTTTTGAGGGGATGGTGAGCGCAAGATGTCAAAATGGATGCTAATAAGATTCTGAATGGAAAGTTTACTTTTTAAAAGTTGCCAAATGGTTCCATTGACAAGACCAAAGTGATCTGTGTGTTTTGTTGTACCACTTGATGGCCAAGCACACAGCTGATGCAAATTCTCCGCCCCCTCGTCAAAGTATTTTTATTTATTATTATTTACTCCAAGTGAGAATATTATGTGTGAAATTGAACAATGCAGTAGGCTATATGCCAATGTTGTTTTCAATAACAAAAACATTTTCACAAAGCAAGCCAATCCACTTTTCCATGTTGAGAGCATTAAAATGAGAAAAAATAATGGTACAAAAAGAAATCAAATGACATTTAGAATAGATCAAAAATGTGCGATTAACTGCGAGTTAACTATGACATTAATCGCAATTAAATAGTTTAATCGTTTGACAGCACTAATAAATACAGTTTGTTTATCTGGATTTGTCACTTTTCACAATTTTAGAATCTAAATTTTGCTTACAGTCTGACTACAACAACGTGGCTGCTTTGGGTTTTAGGCTTGTTTATTAGATACATGCAGATTATTCAAGGTCATGTAAAATGTGGGATATGTTTTTAAGTCTTCCTACTCTGTCCTAGGTGAGAAGCTTCTTCGGCTCACTGACTGAGGAATCGGGCTCGGAGATGAGATGTATCCGGCAGACCTACGAGACCATCGAGGAAAACGTCCGCTGGATGGACACCAACCTTCCGCTCTTGCAGACCTGGCTCGACAAACGCAGACACAGAGCTGTGCATGAAGATTTGTAGCTCCAGAGGAAACAAAAACGTTTGCAATGTACAATCATGTTGCTAAAGGCGGCCTCTAGCTCACCCAGTAAGAGCGTTTGCCCCATGTTGGCTGAGTCCTGCAACGGCGCGGGTTTGAATCCGACCTGCGGCCCTTTGCTGTGTGTCACCCCCCCCCCCCATCTCTCTCCCCTTTTCATGTCTAGTTTCATGTTGTGTCGAGCCTTCTTAGTGTTTTAAAAATAGTGATTTTGATGCTATCATGGAAGTGCCCCTAGCACTCAAATTCAAAAGGCCATTGGACCAAAAATGAAAATACAGTCAATCTTAAAAGTGGCGCTTCCGTCCTAATTATACTTTTAAACAAAAGTTTGACTCTGGTGTATTTACATTTTGGCGAGAGTTACGCGTTAAGAACCCTCATATGGTATTTAAGATTTAAGTAAATAACATTTAAGGAGTTAACTCTGTAAGAAGCACAATGAAAGCTCTCTGCAGGAGTCATGACACGAACATTTGTGCTCAGAGCTGTCTGTGTGTATTTGTATGTTTGTTGGTGTGTGTGTTTTTTTGTGAAGTAGGGGTGGTTGAGTTTTTTGAGAATTTGTGTGAAATCTCTGTTTTTGTGAAGTTCATTTTTTATTCGTGCTGCATTACCGTGGAAGAAGGCTACAACATACTGTACAGTGTACAAATAGTAAATGTGGCACTAAAGAATGTACTGCACATTAGATATTTAATAAATATTTAATGCCTACATCTGAATGAAATTCTGAAACAATTGTTTGTAACAAAAGTTACCATAATGCACTTGCTAGAATATTTTTGCTCATTTTAAGGGTTGTTGAACCTTAATTGACTTAAGTTAATAACTTCAGGTCACACTTCTGTGAGATCAGATCAGATACAGTTTAATGAGTTGCCATTACTGGGAACATGAATATGATTTTTTAACTTTAATTATTAAAATTCTCATATAGATGACAAAATAAAGTTTATGATTAGTAATGTGTTGCTAAGTGTATGTCTTACTTTAATGCAACTGTAAAATCTTCTGTAGGACAGGATTCATAGCAATTCAATTTTGGAAGGACAATATGTGGTCACTTAAATATTGGACCAATAAAGTTACTTTGACTTAATTTCAATTTGTATTTCTATGATTGTATTCTATTATTTTATCTTATTATAATTGGTGATCCCTGCATGTTGGGAGTTATGTGGATGTTACCTTTGTACCTTTTCACTCCTCTGATCAGCATGTCATACACTTTACCAGCAGTAAAGAGTAGGTTTCCACATTTGTGGAGTTGTTTTACCATCCTTTGGTTTACCTGTTTCCATTCAGTCACACAAACACGCTTTTGTCTTCAAAATGAAACACCAATTTGTAATGCTTTTACATCCCTTTATTTGTCAAGGGGAGTAGGTTACTATTTGACATGTGACATTTGCGTGAGTCTGTGAAAATAACCCCTGATGATGTCATAGGGATGTCATCAGGGCTCATCTCGGCTTGGGTTTAAATACTACACATGTATAACAGAAAGTCTGCATGACAAACAGGTGGAGTTTGTAAGCCATGGGTGTTGAGTTGCATTATTGTAAATGTAGGATGCACACTGGGGGCAAAAACTCTGGATATGTCAGTTCTGACAATATTATTTCATCGCAGTCTTTTGCAAATGTCCCAACTTAATGGAAGGGAGGAACTGAGAAGTTGTTGATGTTCAAATTCTTTGGCTAAATCCTGGATCTTCCCAATCGTACCTACAGCACCTTTAAATGAAAGAAAACACTCAAATTCAGTCAAAGAAAATCACGTAGTCTCACACGTACACCATGTTCCACTTCTGCCTCCTTCTGTGGTTTTAAGAGGAATAGGTTTATTTGATGAAGCACCTTTTACAGACAAAGTCGCAAAGTGCTTCACATGATGAACATTTGTTAAAATACAGTCCAGTAAATTAGCAAGCAAAAATAAAAATAAATACCAATGAAAAAAACATGAATACCAAGGAAAAATACAACAGGTCAAAGTGCTTTGGTAGCTGTCTGAGATAAAAGATGGAAAAGGGGTTTTACCTGTTGCTTTGACTCTGGGGGACCACTATTGACTCTTTGCTCATGTAAACACAGAATAACATCAAGATATAGGTGTGCTTTCTTTGGGAAACAGAAGTAAAGTCTCTCTTCTCTCTCATGCAGATCATTTTTTTATTCTTTCTGGTTAATCTTTATAGAAGTGTTCTGCTCTTCCTCCAGTAGTTTTAATCTAGTCATTCAACTCGGGTTAACCCTTTCAAACCCAAAGTCAATCCTGGTTAAGCCCCAGGTGCCAAAGGGTTATAATTTACTTTGTCTCTCACCTGAGGCTTTGGTAGCTGTGGTAGCTGTTACTTTAAATCTTCTTATGCTGCCATAAATTCTACTGGTGGACTTTTAGCACAAACTAATAAAACACATAGTCCAACTGATAAAACATGCATACATTTATATATGTGAGCATAGATTCGTTCAACTGTGCGCACAAACGCACACACGCACGCACACACACTGCACCCTCATCGACGCACCCACTATAGAAACGGCACTCTGCTCCAGTGAGTTTACCCTCCCAGTCGTACACCTGAGGGGAGCCGTCTCTGGACTGAAGGTAAGAGCCTGAAGTTTCTGTTTTTTGCTTCCATTTTTCTTCTTGACTACTAAAGCTGATAAAATTTAACCTCATTAGGAAGTATCTCAAAGCAGGAGTCGGTTATTTGTTCAGTCAGTATTTACAGACTTTGCCCCTTTTCACTGATCATGTGTTGGGAATTTTGACCTCACCTTGCTTTGGTTTAATAATCTATTCAGCATATAAAACATGGCAATGTCAGACCACCTCTAAATATGTAGAGTTTGTTCCCCTGTGTGTACAGATTCAACATCATGTTGAGGACTTGCTCTACACTACGAGAATTCAGGTGGCAAAAGGAGAAAGTTCAGTCAATTTTGATCAACATTTGTCGTCTTCTTTGTTTAGCTGATGTTACCATGCATCTCACAACCTGTGATAAACTTAGACAACACAGCCACAAGGTTCCTTGACAGGAAGACAGGAAATTAAGCAACTGTGTTTTTACAACTTGTTAACAGTGACTTGGTTGCACTGTAGGTTAGCGGTACCTGAGGCAGAGGACACATAGTAATAACTGTTTCTGGAACACTTTTTGGGGTGTTAATCTGAAGCTTAGCAAACCTCTATTCGATATATATGACATGAGCAGTGATATACTTTCAAGGGTGGTGACAGCATGAGGGGACTGTATGCCACTGATTGCTCGACCTGTGTGTAATGTGTCATTTTTTTGCTGTCCTTTGAAAACAAAAGCTCTTCAAAACATCAACGTTTCATGAACTAAGAACATCCCTGTTTTCAGCTTGTGATAATGCATTTTAAATGGTTTATCAAGGGACAGGAGAATATTTTTCAAACCACTTTATCTGAAAACAAAATAATAAAGGTAGAGATAATGTCTTGCTGTTTAATTTGTAAAGTACACATACATTTTTGTAGGCATTTAAGGCCTCTGTTTATATAGGAAAGCTGAAGACATGAAAGGGGAATGACATGCAGCAAAGGGCCACAGGGTGGAGTCGAACCGGCAGCCGCTGCACACATATGGGCACCTGCTCTACCAGGAGAGCTAATGAGGCACCCAAAAATTTGAAATAAGTTTAAAGCTAAATCCAATTCAGACCACATCTTATACTTTGATACCAATGACTCTGATCTCCTAGTACACTATACTATTCCTGTTGATCACCTGACAAGCACATTGTAATCATAAAATCTTTGCATGATGCGTAACACCAACCAGTGTGAGTAGGCTAAATGACTGAAAACCTTGTGAGGTTATGACAGGACAAACTTTCAGTGAGAGATGTACTCTCACTAGTCCAGTATAATGTGGTAAGGTTGAAGGATGTATAATTTAGAAAATGTGTAATTGTTAACAAAATCAAAATGTTTGCCTGTTTCCCCTTCAGGTCCGCACTGTTTTTCTGACTCCACTTCCATTTTGGTCCATCAGGAGTTTATCCACAGAGCTTTGAGAATGCCAAGTGATTATATTCCCATTCTAGAGTAAGGCACATTTCTTTTGTCTGTAAATTTCTGTGGTGATTAATTCAACCTGTTTTTGTTGACATTGGCTTTACTTCCTCATTGGGTGGACCCAGAGATTGACTGAGATTGTTAACAATTTAAAAATCTACCAGTTCTTCAAACAATTTTTTTGAATCTCATCAAAACAAAAAAGTATTTAAAGTCTCTTCTCTTCTCTTTACCACAAACCGAGCACAATTGCTAAAGGTGGCAAAATGTGAAAATGACCATGAAGGCTTTTTAAAAAAAATATGTAAAGACATATTTCATGTTTAATATGTTACATGAGCAATGCACTACAAATATAAAAAAAATCCCAAAAGTCCCAAGTCTGAAATGTCATCATGTTTTACAGCCAAAAATTCCCGTTGACACTTTCTTCGTTGCCTTATCTCTTCCCTCTCTCCATCTTACTATTTTGCACCCTTCTCCATCTTCCTCATCCTCCTCATCCTCCTCATCCTCCTCTCCCCTATCTCCACCTCCTCTTTCAGGATCTTCCTGGGCATTATGGGCTTCGGCCTCTCTATCATGTTCTGCACAACATTCTGCAGGGCGTGCTTTCGCTTTAGAGAGGACCAGATAGAGAGGGAGGTGTGGCGACGCACTGACCAGGAGGCGCGCCCTCCCCCCATATTTTTCATCCCTTTCCATGGAAGTTTGTCACGCCAGGACAGCGAAGACCACCCCAGGGTGCCTCGATACAGCCAGGAGCTTACCACACTGCCCCAATATAGCAATACTGTCTACTGTGGGCCACCACCTTCCTATAATGAGGTGAAGAAATTACTAGTCAGAATCCTCAAATATAATGCAATAATAATTCAAAACAATTCAATTCAACTTTATTGTCATTGACACAATGTGCAGGCAAATTATGCAAGGAAATGTAGGGAAAGTTGAGCACTGCGTCAGGAGGCATACGAGCCGTTGCGCTCAGCGCACCGCCATTTTGAAAACCATAATGTCAACCATAATGTGTAGGCTATTTCTGGGTATTTAGATTTTGACCTTGTGTTTCTTCCTTTGTATTTCAGCTGGAATTGAAGCCTGAGGATCTTCCACCCGCGTACACAGAGTTTAATGTTCCTGTTTATCCTCAACCTCACACAGACACGGTTCATCCACACATGCAGCAATAAGCCAGCAATAAGCCAGGACCATCACACTGCCTGTGTGGAAGTTATGGACACTCTTGATCATTGAATTGCTTCATGGACTTGAGTGAACTGGCACTGTTGTTTATAATGTTTCAAAGATTATTTTTATTTCATTATCAAGCTTGTTCATTGCATTGTGGTAATGAATGCGATGATGACACAGAGGGGATTAAAGCCGCAGAAATGGCACCAGGTTTAAAGCTTCAACACCGTGAGTATACAGCACATTCTCTGAGCCACTAAAACACTAAGAAATAGAAATATATTTTATTTGGGTCTATATGGGGATTGTTAAAGTGGGATACATGCGCACCATTTTCCTACCTTATGTAATCTCCAACAAAGAGGTTTTTCTTTTGGTTTGTTTGCATGTCTGTCTGATGTTTCATTAGTAAAAATCACATTAAAGGTAAGCCTATTAATTAAATTAATGTGAATATTAAATGTGAAGGTAAATCCAATGGTGCCACTATGTGGCCATTTATAAAGCACTTTTTCGTGGCTTGCGCCTCCTAAATCATGAGGAGTGGGTGCAGAATTGTCATTTTCTCACCACTTGTTTTTACCACTTTATCTATTGTGTTTAATATAATGTACATACAGTTAGAAGATACACAGTTATGGAGTAGACAATTTACAGTAACAGTATATAGTAGCTGGTCTACAAACAGATCCCTGAATAGAATGACAACACATTTGTGTCACTCCAAACATATGTCTGTAGTATAGTTTAAATTAGAGGCTGAATATAGAAATCTACGTTTATGTCATATTTTTAGTTTTGTACCATATTTCTATGTATACAAGTTCATAGTGATGATATCATATGTGCATAACATTTATGTTTTTCAACAAATAATAAATACTGCACTGTAACTGAACTACATGTTGTAAATTAAAATGACATTTTTGTCATTTATCTTCAGTCATGCAGATTTCACTATTGCGCTAAAGTAAATGACTTTGCTACACATGTTAGCCAGGTACTTCTCCAACCAGTGAAGTTTAGTCAACCCTGGATTCTCAAGATTCTAACATCTAGTATGTGCATTTCTTTTGTCTTCATTATGCTTCACAATTTTCTTTAACTTTTAAAACGGCTAAACATAACAGGCCTTCTAGTCGGTGGAGTTTCATAAATCAGAGACATACTGAACAGACCATTTTTGAACTTAAGTTACTGTTGCATTCAAAGACATCCTCAATCCCACCAAAATGGTAGACATATTTTATTTTTTTGTAAACACACAATTGGTGTAAATTCTGATTTCATTTAGTTTTTAAAGTTATGGCTAAATATTGATAAGCATCTCATTCTGGAAACATGTTCATCACTTCTCACATACTCATATCTTTTTCTCTAACAGAGCCAAAGTACTGCAGTGGTTCAGTAAAAGCCGGATCACTAATGACAGGCAGGTGTCTACAATTAATAACACTAGTGTTAACGGGCTGACATACAGACACACATTCCCATGTCGGTCCCAGGCAATAACACATGATCTGTAATCCTATATGTGTCAAGGGGCTTGACTGTGTCAATTTCTCTCTGTTTAATGGCAACTGGATGAGGTGTGATCTTGCAGCCTTTAAAAGGGACAATCCTCTCTATCCACTATCCTATGACTTAGACAATTTTGGTTTGCTAACAGTACTATAGAAGTATAGGGTATTATTGTGTAGTGCAAATTAGACACTAGAGGGCACTGGAAGTGTGCAGACTCATGGTCAGTGTAAATTTTCATTTATATTATGTCTAGGAAGCTCTTTCCTTTAATTTTTTTTTTGTACCTTAAGCACAACCACACTGCAGCTGGTAGGTAAGTGTCTTGCCTCAGAGCAGCTTGATGGTAGATTTTTAGAAGAAAAAACACACATTGTCCCAAACCACATTTAGTGTAGGATTAATGTGTGGAAATTTGAATCCAAAAAATTATTGGCTTTGGAAATATTTAAGATGTTATCGACGGGAAAATATGATTCAGAGAGTTGATGGTGCAAGTAAGTAATATGAACGGAGTGTAGGAGGTTCAAGGTTCAAGAGAATCAGCAGCCCTGCTAATCATTCAGCTGTTTGAAAACCTTTTTTACCATCTTCCTGAGTAAGAAAATGTCAATCAATGAGTCTGTACACACCCACACAGTCCTGGGAAAAGGTCTAATGGTCCGTTTATGCCACCTGGGAATATTAGGGACTGGTCCGTGATTACGTTTTTTTTCCGACTGCCAGCATTGCGTGTTCTTCTTTTCTGTTATATTGGCGTTTGGCATAAGAACTTGTTGCCTTACTGCTACCAACTGTTGGGCATAGCCCAGAGCATCAGGTGTGGGAAAACATGGAAACCACAATAACAAAGGACACCCCAATCTCTTCAATTACACATTACTTTCCACATTACAGTTTGTACAAGAGCTCAAAACATTTTAAAACAAAACAAACTTGACTTGAATTGGTTGAATTGTTACTGGCAATAGCAAGTTTATACGTTTATACCTAATTTAAGTTACTCTATTGAAACCAATGGACAACTACAGCCCAAATCGATTTGGCATACATTACATGTCTGCATGAATTTTCTGTATATTTAGGAAAGGTTCAACACATTTGAATGATCGTCAACCATGTTTCTGTAAGTCAGCTGTCAACGATGCGTCACCAACTGTGAAACTCTATGAGCAAAATCTAGCCCCACTTTCCCACTTCTGATTCCCACATGAAGTGAAGTGAATGTTGACGTTTTCACTGGGAAAAATGTTTTTCTGATGTCCATGAACGCACAAAAATACACAAGATTGACTGAAAACACCTGTGTGGGTTTTCAGGGGCATGAAAATGCCTGTGTATTTCACAGAAAGTCAAAAGACAGTCTTTACAATCTCAGTCAAGTGTATTACACTGAATGTATTGGGAAATGTATCAAAAAGAAGTTGTTATCAACATGTCACAAAAACACACAGATAAACACAGCAGATAAAACTGCTTTGTCTGATTGTGGTTCTGGGTTTGGTCCATTTGTGTGCACTGGTGAGTGCAACAAATCTTTTAAATGTGTTGGCACAATGAAATTTATCAAAGGAAAGTGGCTATATCCTGATTATTCAGTACTCATTTTGTATTTCTGTATCTCAGGAGAAAGCAAATGTAGCAAAATCTTTTTCTAAAACTGCTGACATCCCAAAACTTCTCTATGGGTGTTTTCTTTAAAAGTTATCTGCTTTCTCTAAGAACTCTACTGAATTCTGATACATTCTCACAGTACTATTGAGTTAAACACTCAACCCAATGGATTACTTTAAATTACACACATGTAATATTACATCAAAGGGAAAAGTAGGCCTAGATGTTCTATCCATATTTCTTTCTTTTTTTTCTTGTCTCAGTCACTTAGCAGGATTTGTTATGCTCAAAGTCTTTGTGATCCTGGACTACAATTGAAAACCTTGTTTTGTGGGTTTTAAGAAAACATAACCTCCCCTCAATCGTGTGTATTAATGACCCACATGTGGGCAGTTTAAAGGACCGTTTACACATCACATTACACGTGCATGGTAATTTTGAAAAATGTTTTACACGAAAACAGAGAATTTGCCTATGGAAACGATTCTTTCTAAAAAAGTCCGGCCAGAGTGGAGATTGATAGAAAACTTTATTTGCACGTTTGCATGTAAACTGAGACAAATTGAGGTTTAGGCAGCCAAGGAAGTGAGGAAGAGGAGAGAAAGGAAGTGATTTGTTGTTGTTGTTGCTATTTTGGAAATTCTGATCCCTAACGTCGGCTTGAGCTTCTCATACACTGCCACCTACAGCTTTGGCATTCTCTTGACGGCACTAACAGCATATATACACGGATACGTGTAAACGAACACTTTTCTGAAAACTGACAGCTGTGCATGATGTTACGTTTGAAAATGGAGAAGTTGAAATGTCTGTTTATGAAAATAGCCGCCCACGTGTAAACATTGTCTAAATAGTCAGTCTTTCTATTAAACTAGAAAAAAATCTGGTCTTTAATATATTTTTAAATTCCTGCTGGCAGACAAACAAACAGACTAACAGAGGCTGGAAACATTGAGAGACCATTAAAAGTTGAGCGCAAGATTAAAAGTTAATTTTGGATGTGCCGTTGTTGAGAAAAAGTAGCACATTTTCTGAGTGACTTCTGGTGCTGTACGTTTTAATACTGCTGCTCTGGAAGAGACAAGTGGGATCCTGGAATAGATTTAGAGTAAGAAAACCCCTGAGGGCTGCACAAGCAGAAAGAAGTAAGGATAATATGAAAAGGAATGGGATGTTTTTGTGTCTGTGCATGTGAGCATGTCGGTCAAAGAAAAGAGTGTCAGAGCCAGAGAGCTGCTAAAGGTATGTGTTTGTGTATGTACGTCTGTTCTCTGTTGAATGATAGCTGATCATAGTTGCTATTATTACCAGGATGACCCATCTCTCTCCTTCCACCCATTCTCTTTATCCCACCTCCCCCATGGCTCTGTGATATGAATACACACTGGAAAGCCTCTGGCGTTACACTGTCTGATGACGCTCTTGGTGAGCCTTTCCCTGCATTGCTTTTCGACTGGCTTTCATCACCACTGGGGCTTGGAGTCTTTATTAAAAAACTCTTAACTGTGTAGACTTTCAGTCTGTGTTTTTTTTGGGGCAAAAGCATTAATGTGTCAGGAAAAATCATTCACACTGACACATTCTAACATACAACATGATGAGTGACAGGATGTGATTGGCCCTTAACAGCTTTTCATAACATTTCCTTTTAAATGAACGCACCATCCATACACAAGGTTTTCTTTATTTTAGTTTTCTCAGTTCAACTGCTGAAGTTGGTTGGCTTTTGGGTCTATTTCTTGTGTTCAGCCACATTCATCCACTGCGCAGTGACTTTGATCTCCTTTCTAGACAAATATTCACAGCTAAAAGTGGTCAACCGGATCATTTCTTTCTTTTTGTGTGTGTCTTTTAAGATCTGGTCACCAACAACAGAAGAAAATTAGCACGGCTAATTCATGCTAAATAAGACTTGGGTTAACTAAATGATATTGTCCCTTAAAAAACTACACAAACAAACAAACAAAAAGGAAAGACATGAACACATAAGAATGGCTAATGTCCATGTTTTGTCATCTCTGGGAAGGTACACCATGAGCCATCCAGGTTAGAACGGTGGTGGTTGTTTCTAGTATGAGCTGGCCAAGCTAGTTGCTAACTAATTTATGATTATCAAATGATAATGAGGCAATGAGCTGAACCATGCTGGTTAAGGTGGAATCATAGCTGGTCCAGGCAATATGCAAACAGGCATCGGGGGGGCAAAACTTCCTTCCTCAACAAAATTGGGGAAACCAACACACAAGTGTTTTGCAGACAATCTCATACGTGTGGGATTTTTAGTTGTCTCAAGAATTTGATTTGCATGATAAGAGATAAAAGTACCCTTTGCTCACATTAACACATCTAAAATACCTAATTCAGGCAAAAGCTCATTATAAAACCTCAAAAATGTTGTTCGTCTTAGCAATTGCTGATATCTGAACAACCTTCACCAGCAATCCTTTTTTAAACTAAACTACCATATCAGGTTGCAGTCGGTGAGACTCAGGAATGTCTGGGGTCTTGAGTAAACATGAATGGCCAGAGAGGGACAGAGTGGGGTAGGTCAAAAGATATCATCACATACCGCTTTCACTCCGAGTGCTCAACTAGGGTTGACTCTGTATTGACGTGTTTAACCGCCGTTGATCGACTCAGCTTAGATTTTGTCACACTGTACTTTATGCTGGGTTTTCACAGATCAACGGCAGAGCGGATTGGTTCAATTCATTCCCTGTGAGTGGTATGATAACAGTGGGATGAGTGAAGTCTGTTCACAGTGGCAAAAGTGCCTAGATGTTCACCACTCTGCCCATCCTCCAAAGTTGACTCAGAGTCAACTTTTGCAGAGGTCAGGGCCTACTGAAGACTGAGGAATTTGAGTACAAAACACTAGTTCGGGTGGTGTGAAGCTGGATTGGAGTGTGCAACAACGTTAGCTGATCACTGAATATTACATGTAAACCCTTCGCCCATTCCAGCACGTGAGGTAGCCTAATTGATATGCAGCGCTCTAGGGTTGTGACCCAGATCGTATCTGAATTGTCATGCAGGGATCAACCCGTGCTGATTGGCTTGGATTGAATTGACAAAAGAAGGGTTGAACATGGGTCAGATAACCCTAGTCCGACCCGGGTTGTTGGTGTGAAAAAGGGACTGTGGAGCACTGTCAGAGACCTCGCAAGCCTTTCTCACAAAGTAGTATTATCATGTTTTCTGGATAACTTGACCAATTGAAATTACAGTACAAAAATGTTCCTTTAAAAACAGGCTTCTGATTAAGGTGTTCCATTTTGTTTCTTTATACAGACGTTTCAAATGTTTACAGTGTGCCTATATATCTGTGGCATATTGGAATTCTGCAAATAGCAGTAGTGAGTACTGAAAGTGAATGTCTCTTGTTTTTAGCATTTTCTAAATCCAGTTTCCAAAGGATCCACAAATAAGGTTTGCTTGCTGAGACATTATGTAGTCCTCTTTGGAAATAACATTAAGGAATCAAACACATGCTGCCTAATATGGACCAAAATGTATCTCCAAAGAAAATAATACAGAAAACCACAAACCTGAAAATAATTATTTAGGCAATATTTGGATGACTTGTTGTGTGTGTGTTACTGTGTTTGCACTGATGGGACAGGGTAGGTAACCATGGAGAGGGGGGTTTGTTGACGGACAACATTCCTGTGTGTGTGTGTGTGTGTGTGTGTGTGTGTGTGTGTGTGTGTGTGTGTGTGGTAAATCAGTTGAGCATAGGTAAACATCATACGACTATTTAAAGACAATGAGTCTCCTCTGACCAGCTGATAGCAGAAAGTTTTTTAAGCACTTGCTGTTTTGCCTGCAGTCTTCAGGAGAAACTCTGAGAGGACTCAGTGTTACTCTGCCTGGATACTACATAAAAAGTGCCAGTGGACCGGTAGATTTACTCATTTTTGAAAAACTATTTTGTGTTTCCCACTGTATTAAAAAGAGGGTTATCTTCTTCTCATCCTGTAATTTAGTTTTTTTTTTTTTAAACCTATTGTTGTTAAACATGTGTACAGGTTTGTTTGTTTCATTTCATCAGCTGTTGCTTTATATAACGATTCATGTGTGAGTGGACAGCCCATGTTGAGCACCAATTCACACCAACCAGCTACTTCTCTAACATCTATTGGGCTGCATGCAAACCCCATTTATTTTTCAGTTCCATTCACCAGAACCTGACTGTCCACACCGTTGTTTGCAAGACTGCTAATTGATTTCTTATTGAACAGCTAAAATTGCAAAAATCGTGACATGAGTGAAGTAGTTTGGTTTTTGTGGTTCTTAATAAGTAATTTGGGGTGGCCTCTAGCTCACCCAGTAAGAGCATTTGCCCCAAGTAGGCTGAGTTCTGCAGCGGCCAGATTTTGAATCTGACCTGTGGCCTTATGCTGCGTGTCATTCCCCATCACTCTCTCCCTTTCCTGTCTATCCTCCGTCACCAATAAAGGGAAAAGCCCCAAAAAATAATCTTTAAAAAAAGGCATTTGATACATTAGATCATGATGTTGTTATTCATAAACTTTCTAAACTTAAATTTTCTGATAAAAAGCTACAGTGGTTCAATTATTATGAGTCCAACCGTGAGCAACGTGTTGTTATTGATAATGAGAACTCCTCTTTTTTAAAGATTAGAATAGGAGTACCACAAGGTTCTGTTCTTGGTTCACTTTTTTTAGCTCATATATTTGTATAAATGACTTACCACAATTGTGTCCGGGAGCAGGTTTTCAGATATAAACAGACGACACAGTCATATACAGTAGGCATTTGGTACAACAACCCTATCTGTTTCCACCCAGCTATAGCTGCATGGTTTGATAAGTCATGTCTTTTGGTCACTGTTAAGAAAACTGTGTTGGTTTGCTTATCTTCCAGAGCTTGGTCCACAATAGAAATTATTGAATTAAATTTAAATATTAATGGGCAACATGTCCAAAAGGTCTTGAACACACATTTAGACTTCCTCCACTTTCATGCTGCAAATAGTTTTATGCAGGCTATGATCTTTTCACTTCTAAGTTGTGTAACCTCTTGGTCACAAGCAGCACTACAATAAAAAAGCCTCTTATGATGATGTATACAATCGAGAAATTAAAATTTGGGACAGGAAGCCGATAAGATTAGTATCACGCCCAGACAAGAAGATTGTTGATTGTGTTTAATTCTGGCACCAGTGGAACACTTTTCTAAACAACAATTAGCTCAGTCACCGACCCTTTATAACTCTTGACTGCACTGACTTGTAGGGTACCCTTCAAATATGTGTGTGTGGGTAGGGTGGGACACTTGACAAGCCTGCTTAACCAACTCTGCAGCAAATTCTTCAGTGACACAAGTGCACACTTGTTTATAGAAGGTATAGAAAAGATTGATGAACAGAAAAACAAGTTAAACCTGAACACTGAAAACATAGAACACCAGTATTTGGTATTTTCTTAAGAATATTTAAACTCTTTAAATATTCAGGAAATATCTTTGAGCTTTAGCTTGATGAAACCTTTTGAGAAATAAACACACAGTGGTTAAGACAAAAACCAAATCATTGTCTTCTTAAAGTGATAATGTGCTGTAACATCCTGAATGTGCTCATTAAAAACTCACAATAATGAGATTAATAACTAACTTCATTTCAGTATCACAACTTTTACATTGACCCATTTCATCTGAAGAATTATAGCAGTTCAAAAAATCCCACACTGGTGAGACATAGTACAGTTGAGGCCAAAATTATTATATACAAAACTCACGATTTCTCCATAGAAATGACCATTAACATCAAGTGTTTA
>NC_045737.1:19477897-19497632 GCF_008692095.1 Etheostoma spectabile | reverse complement strand
GTTTTCAACATAACAAAGACAAAATGATTGGGATAATTTATTGATGCACTGAGTTGAAACAAGACGTCCAGAATTATTAGCCTCCAGGCCATTAATGGTCAATAGTGTACCCTTTCTGAGCCACAACTGACAACAAGCTCTTAGAGTAGTTCTTAGCTAAATTGGCACAGGTCTCCTGAGGCATTTTGGCCCATTTTTCAATTGCAAATTGTTCCAGCTGGTCCGAATTGCGTGGCTTTCTGAGCATGGACATTCACTTTGAGCACCCGCCACAGATTCTCAATAGGATTGTGGTCTGGGCTCAGTACGGGCCACTCCAGGACCTTGGTTTTGGTCTCCTTCAGGACTTGTTGGACCAATTTTGATGTATGATTTGTGTCGTTGTCTTGTTGGAAGACCCAGCGACAACCTAAGGATACACTACGAGCAGATTTCTGCATGCTTTCCCTCAAAATCCCTTTTTCATGATGCCATGCACCCGAACAAGACTCCCTGTGCCTTGGCGGCAAAACAACCCCACAGCATGATGCTCCCACCACCATGTTTAACTGTGGAAACTGTGTTCTTAGGGTTGAAGGCCTCTGCCTTTCTTCGCCAAACATAAGCAACATCCATGTGCCCAAACAGTTCCAGTTTAGTCTCATCGGACCAAAGCACAAACTTCCAAAACTCCTCTTTATCTTTCAAATGTTCACGGGCAAACCTCAGTCTGGCTGTGATGTGCCGCTCTTTGAGTAAAGGGGTCCTTCTGGGACGATGGACCTGAAGCCCACCATGATGAAGAGCCTTCACAACTGTGTTCCTTGAAACATCAACTCCAGAAGAAGCCAGGTCAGCAACAACCATCATGGCAGATGTCTGGGACTTCATGCTGACATCTCAGACTGTTTTCCTCTCCAGAGTTCTTGTAATCTTGCGCTTACAACCATGACCAGGTTTTTTTTCTTACAGAATTTGTCTCTTTGTACTTGGCAATGAGGCAATAGACACTAGTTCTAGACACCTTAAAATGCTTGGAAATGGCAGTGTAGCCTTCCCCTTTATCATGAGCCTCCACTATCTTCTTTTTGAACTCAAGACTGATTTCCTTTGTCGTTGGCATGGTGAGTAAATGTAGTCGTAGTAGTAGTTTTCAGTGACCTCTCAATAATGTGCCATGTTCATTGGAGTCCTTTTGTGCTGATTGAAGGCTCAGGTGTTGTTAGGAAGCCAATTGACTGCACATGTATTGTTTGAAAGCTGATTGGTGTATTAGGTGTGTTTTGAAAGCAAAAGTTCACACGGGGGCTAATATTTTTGACCACCCCATTTTCTATTTGATCTAAAGCAAGCCTAAAAATGTGTTTTATGTTCCAAAATGTACCAAAAGCTGCTAATTAGCATTGGTGAATGTTTGATTATATCAAGTTTGATCAATGCTGCCAACATTGGGAAGAATTTTAGGAAAATGTTCCATAATTCCTAGGGGGTTAATAATTTTGGCCTCAATTGTATATGGAAATGAAATACAATGATGTAACAGGTTGTTTGAATTCCTGTCTGATATGCTCATTTCTGTCCAATGAGTTCACTGAAAAGAGGGAGAACTGGTTTGATTAGAATGGTAACAAAGAACATTCTATTTGCAGCAACTTGAACTAAACATGTCTACTTTAGTTAACACGTTGACATTGCTCTGCTGTAAGTTCACCTACTGAATACAATGCATCCCATACTTATATATACAGTATACATGAGTTATACTCAACCTATTTTCATTTATATATTTGATTACAATGTTACAAACACAGCTAGAAGATCGTGCCTGTATTGCTATCTAAACATACAGTAGAATATTTGAATATAATAACAGAAAGAACAAAGCAAGTCAAATCAAAGAAAGATGGTGAAACAAATACGTGTTAAAACGTTGCACTTCTGATAGTTTACACCTGAACCAATTTGAAAGTAAAAGTTAACAAGATTGGTGTGTGGTACAGCCAGTGTGTGTTGAACCTACATACACAACACTATCTCTTATTGGACTGTTATACCGCAAAAGAAGTCTGGGACAAGTAAAAAGTGTATGGTGTAATGTTTGATCTTTCATATAAATCTGTAATGTATTGCATCATTGATGATAGTGTATTAGAGAAACACGAGGAACTGATACAAATAATCATATGTGTTGTATGCTTCAAATTATGGAAGACCAGATGCTGGATGATCATTTAACAGCGACAACGTGTGCAAACAAGTTCTCACTGAACTAAGGAGAAGAAGATCTAGGTAAGTCCAATGTTTCCTTTACACAATTAAGACAATAAGTGACACAATAAAGCATGTATTTCTTCTAATTTTGCATGAGTAGCTATGGCTGTACCCAAGGAGTGGGAGACAATGGATGCTCACACAACTCATGCAGTGCAGGGGGGCGGTGGGCGTTAACACATGTACAAGCTTTCTTTCTCTTTATTCGATGGAGTAGACACATACAATAACAACAATTCTCTGGCTTCATGATTGTAATGAATTAAAAAAAAAGTCAGAAGCACGCATTGTTTTGTATGAAAGAGGGTCTGTTTTCCTCTTGTTGGTTTTCTCTTAAAAAATAAAATCTGAATTGAATGGTAGCATGCTTTATGATCTCTGTTTTACAAAACTGACTGTAGCAGTGAGAAAAGTAGAGAAGACAAGATAGAAAAAGAGCACGTGCGTCGTTGTTGGCATGTGCACGAGTCGAAAGGTATTTCTAAATGATCCAGAAAATAGGGTGTGGCACTCCGCAAGCCCATGGACCACTCTCTATCTCTCTCTTCCCCTTTCTCTAATGTATGCTGATGGAGTGGTTGGTTGCATAACATACAGCCAGTAGGTAGCTCAAGTTCAGTCATCTCACTGGGCTGTAGTGCACGTGCATGTGTGCTACGTAGGGGTGTGTTTGCTTTCTCTCTGTCTCTCCACGCCCCCCATCTTTCATCCCGGTCCCCCCATAGGTTCGATGCAAAGGTAACAGAAAGACTGGGGGCTTTATAAAGATCCACTTTTTCACTCGGTCTCTCTCTGCTCGTTTCATTTCTTCGGTTTTTCTTCTTTCCATCAGCACACATCAAAATGCCCAGCAAGAGGAAGAAGAACAAGCGTCGCATGAGGAGGGTGGTAAGTGGTGGCAGGCGCACTTTTTCCCCAGTAGGTTTTTATTTTCGACATGATCATATCCAAAGTCTATTGGACATAATGGGAATATGATCTCAAATCAGTTAAGTTAGTCTTTTGGAAAATGTCGAGGAAAATTACATTTTGTAGCCTACAGTTTTTGATTGCGGTGGTTCTTTTAAACATAGGCTATGTATGTCTTTTTTATCGTTTACCCCCCATGAGACAAAACCTTGTTTTTGTGACCCTTTCCTAATAGCCATATCAACAGAAAAGTGACAAAAAATGTTTTCACTTCGTTGTTGTTGTTCTTTTGTGACGCTCTCAACTCCGAGGAGCGCTCCAAGCTCCGTGCGTAAAATCTCACCAAGACAGAAGTGTCTACTAAAAAATGGACTCAAAGGTACCAGAGACAAAGAAAATTGTTAACTTCTTGGCTGTACTACCGTTGCCACTTGCGTTCTCAGCACGCTCTGGATAAAACGGTAAACATGCTAGGATGGATAGTGCAGGTTTGTTTATTACTCTGTTTTTGAGCGTAAAAGTACAACATTAAAAAAAATCTACAAATGTATATATTGCCCCCCCATCTCTCATGCACACAGGTACACACTTTACAGTACATACAGTACTCACTGTCTTCACTTATGATACACTGCAATACTTAATTATTCGATAATTGTAATTATTTAACAAACAGCAGCAGCAAGCCAATGACACGATATTTATATGACTCCTAACCTCTTCTAGCGAACTGGGAGACATTTTACAATATTGTACATCCATGCATTCTACTTCTGAACATTCAGTGCCCAAAGAGGAGTGGGACTTGTCAGAGGGGGGAGGGCTGTATCAGTGTGAAGGTAACAAGGAGGCTCTATTTTCTAAGAGGGCAAAGGTTACTCCACCAAACATAGTTCTCTATCATTTCTTGCAATCATAATACTTAATAGTTTCAAACAATACTCTATTATCAAATTACAACTTCAAATGACCACTTGCTTCACCATTTACATGAAGCCCAGTCCTCCAGCAAGAAAAGACTTCTCCCCCACCCTTCCCAAGCCTCTCTCTGGCTAGTCCCTGACTCTCAGAACCTCACAGCACTGTATTTGGTAGTGTGTTGGCTAAAAGAATGTCTTGCATTTGTTTTGCCAGATTGGAGTCTGCACAATCTCTCTGATTCTCTCAGAGACTGCCAGTGACACTCACAGTTAAAAATGGCCCTTGAAGTCACTTACAGATGGGTGTTATCACCAATTCCCTCTTAAGATACAGTATCAGAGCACAGGAAGGGAAGGAGCTGCTTTAGGGCCTCCTTTAAGACAGCCTAAGAAACACAATTAACAACTTTGATTATTTGAAATGTATATATTACTCTGTAGTAGCAATGTTTGAAACAAGCTATTTTTGGGCGAAGGAAGGGAGGGGTTGTTTTGACATTGGCTAGGTGGACAGGCATAGGCTTTTTGCACTAACTGGCTGTCAGCCTAACAAAAGCATTTTTGGGGAGTGATTGTAACCTGATTATAACCTGATTATGATGTGATTAGGCCCACTGTCTGGCCTGCGGAACACCCATCAGTGCTGCTGACTCGCACGGTTTTTCCATTCCCGCTTCACCAAACCTGTCAGTACTGCTTTGATTCAACTAATTAGCTCCCATTATCTAACAAGCTTTGCTAGGCCCATTCCCAGTTGTCCAGCCCCTCCCTTTAGTGGTTTGCACTCCTAAAATCTCCATTAAAGCCTGAGGGGGTTTTGTCCTGAGCAGAAAAAACATGTAGAATGGCATGCCTGGTATTCCTGCAGACTGACAACAACATCAGTATCTGAACACTATGAAGGACTCAGTAGCATTTCGACCCATTAAAGCCCTTGTAAATTAAGTGTCAAAGGGTTTCAAACTATTTTTCAGATATCAAACTTTAGTAGGATCAGTCGATTGAAAGAAAATATCTAGTGAAGTTCCCCTAAACAAATTTAATTGTACTAAAGAACATGTAAAGTATAATTTTCTGCAGCAGAAAAAGTCATAGCTGCAAGATGAGTGCATGACAAGAAACTTAAAATTGGTTCCCACTGTAATGACAAGACAACAATCATTGACCCAGGCGTTTTTGGTGTCTTTCCCTCCTCACAGCAGGCTCAGAGGAGAGCCCTTGAAGAACAGCATGCAGCCAATCCTCAAGTCAAAGCAAGTCCCGGGATCGCAGTGAATGCGCCACCTGCAGCAACTCCAAAGAAAGCGGCTAAAGCTCGAGCACCAGCTCCAGTAAAGATCCCAGCACCAGCTCCAGTAAAGATCCCAACACCAGTTTCAGCACCAGTTCCAGTAAAAATCCCAGCACCGGCTCAAGTAAAGATCCCAACACCAGTTTCAGCACCAGTTCCAGTAAAGATCCCAGCACCGGCTCAAGTAAAGATCCCAGCACCAGTTCCAGTAAAGATCCCAGCACCGGCTCAAGTAAAGATCCCAGAACCAGTTTCAGCACCTGTTCCAGTAAAGATCCCAGAGTCTGTTCCCATTGTGGAGACCCCCATTGTGGAAACCCCTATCGTGAAGACACCCATTGTGGAAACCCCCATCGTGGAGACCCTCATTGTGGAGACCCCCATCGTGAAGACCCCTATCGTGGAGACGCCTATCGTGGAAACCCCTATTGTGAAGACCCCCATGTTGGAGACCCCTATCGTGGAAACCCCCATCGTGAAGACCCCCATTGTGGAAACCCCCATTGTGAAGACCCCCATCGTGGAGACCCCTATTGGGGAAACCCCCATTGTGAAGACCCCCATTGTGGACACCCCCATTGTAGAACCAGAACCAGTTGTACAAGAACCTGTCCCAGTTGAAGTAGCAGCACCAGAGCCTAAGGCTGCGGTGTTGGAGCGTACTCCAGCAGACGTTAAGGTTGAAGTCGCAGACCCGGTCTCTGAAGAAGAACCAGTCATTGAGACTCCACCAAAGGAGCCCTCTATAGTAGAAGCTACGATAGTACAAGAGGCGGAACCCATCATTCCTGAAACAGAACCAGTAACAGAGGTAAGAACTGCTTTGTTTCATACACATACATTTGACCATTTTGTTCTCCCATAGTCAGTAAAATGGGACTTTCGGAACCAGTGGAGTCCAATAGCAATAAAACGTCCAAAGTTAACCAAAGAGTACCTAAAGCACTCTCAGTAGACATGATCCCTAATGTTTTTTTTTAAGAAAATCACCATGTCATAGCTATACATGAAGTGATTATTTAAGGAATGTTTTGAGGGTTTTTCTCTAGGTCTGGTGTGAAGGCTCCTGAAAAGCCATTTACTGCATGGCTGTAGATTTTAACAGGAGCTTTAGATTATCTTCTTTACCTCGGCTGTTTCTTTAAATAGTATGTCAATGTTTGTTTGAGTTATGTGGACGACCAGTTTCGAGGCTGTTTGCTCAAATAGGATGTGCTGTGGCTGGGTTCCTATGGATATGCTGTGGCTGGGTTCCTATGGGAGTAAGGAGGTGGAGTTGGTGGGGGGTGAGAGGCAGAGGGAACAACATGTTCCATTTAGCAAAGAGGTGGGAAGTAGGGGAGAGATTGCAGGCTACATGACTGGGAGACTTGGCCGATCCATTACAGCAGTCTTTATACATTATCACCTACATTACAACATGTCTGTGTCACTAAGCAACATGTCTTTCTTTGAAACGTAACTGCTTTTTAAATGATTGGATAAAATTGATGGGTAGCTTGTTCTCTAAAATAGAGTCATGTCGTCGGTATATAGTGGAATTGTCTTCAATTGAGTTAATGAAGTCAGTGAGTAAGATGAAAAATCTTGTTGTCAGTTGTATTTAACGACATAGAATATAGAATTGCACAAACTCTGTATCTAAACTGCATTTTTTTGTACACAGAGTTTTTACCAAAAAAAGTATACCACTAAAGTTTCCCAACGCTTTTTCCTGGTCCAAATCTATCCATTTCCATTTGCAAGAAAAAAATGATGATCACTAAGTCTTTGTTGCTTCATACAAACATGCATACATTTTGGGAACATAATGTTCAGCCAGTAGACTGCAGGCTATGTGCAACGGCACACACAAGCTGCACACTGCACATACAAGCACATACCCCCCCCCCCCATGCATGCACATGCATGTGCTGATGCTGATGTGTTATCGGTGGCATGGCCATTTTCTTTCAGTGGGTGCTACACTGTTCTCCAGTAATTCCTGGGTCATCCTGTTAACTTTTAGTTGGAAGTAATGGCTGTCACCTTTAAGCCCTACATGTTTTGCACTTCCCACTGAGGTATACAGAACCAATTAAGACGTTTTGATTTCCGATGGACAGCCTATCGTAGCTGTTAAGCCATGGCATTATCCACCCCTCCCTCCTTTTGTCCCTCCCTCCCTCCCTCCCTCCACACCACCAGTCTCTCTTTTTCTTCCCTTCTTGCCTTGCTTCTTCTCCACTCCTTCCCTGCTTGCAGATGTGCCAGATTCAGTTCAGTTGCTCACAAACACATTGAGATACACATGCACTGTAGCAAAACGAAGAATTAGCAAACTGCAAACATACAGAAGCAGGTTAGATGTATTTAATGTGCTTTGTTTTATGAACTATTCTCAATCTTGACTTTGTAAAACTTTACTTAAATACATCTTATACACTTGTAACCACAGTACTGCAAAAAAGTGTTCTTTCTGTGACAACTTGTGTCAGGCTAGAGTTGGTTGCCACTCTGTTAGTTGGTCAATAGACGATAGAAGCAGGCATAAATGGGACTTGTATTCAGCTGGCTTTGGAACCAAAGAGAGTTGGCCCCTCCGCTTCTGGTTGTCACTACGGAGAACCAGGTGAGTTTAAACCCAGCTTGCACCCAATCTACAGAGCTGGCGAATGTGTTGGGTTTTTCTTCAGCCTGAGCCAACGGGTGCAGCTCATGCTGAGACTGAACATTTTGTACCAGTTTGCTCCTTCTGTGCTCCTGCAGCCATGCACTCCTCCCCCTTTTATTCCTTCACCCTCTTTTCCTTGTTAATTCCTCTCCCTCATCACCCTTCCTTCCCTCCCACCACTTGTTCCTCTCTGTCTCTCCTTTCACCATCCTTCACTTTGATTAGCCTTTGGTATCTGGTGTGTGAAGAGAGGCTTTCAGACAGCTGTCCCAACCTTTTTAAAGTATGTGGCAAATGTCTAGTGAAGGGAGTACTTGGAGAATATTTGCTTTCAGTTTGCTCACATTAAAAATGCTAATTGCAGCCTGCTTACAGTAATAATTAGAAAGCATATTTTCTTTTATCACATTGGACATGATAGCCAAAAAGAGAGACAAAGGTGGGTGACAAAGATGTGTGAAGGGATGCTTTTAGTGTTTTTGGACTTGGTTGGAAAAATGATCACTTTGTGGCAAAGTACGTGGAGATACCAACCCTCCTCCCACAAGTGTCCAGCTTTCCTCCTCACATTGGACATGGAGCCCTCCCCCCATTTCCTGGCAACTTTTATGGGTTTGTTTTCTGGGGCCCTATAGGGCTTTGTTAGCTGAACCATACACTACATAATAGTCAAAAGACTCAAAAGTCAAAAGGGGTGTGTGTACGTGTGTGTGCGTGTGTGTGCTTGGGTGCGTGTTGTGTGTGAGAGAGCGCTCAGAGATCAGTTGGAACAGAGATCATTGCATCCAGGTACATTTTGTCCTTTATAGGTTAAATGGTCTCTATAAAAGTCTGTTTCTAGGCCAGCTTTGGTTTGTGCTGGATTTGTCTCTGGTGAGCCAGGATCTGTCTGCAGATCAGTTTGGTACAAAGTGTTCTGGTACTGGGGCAGACAGTAGGTGGTGTGTATACTGTATGTATGTGTACGTGTACATGTACGTGTGTGTGCATGTGTGCGTGTTTTCCTGCCAAGCAAAGGACGACCTAGTCAACCCCGTCCCCCTTTCCTACCCTCTTCCCTTCTCTCCCCTATGCTGTCCATCCAAGGCTATAGGTGCTGCTCATATTAACCCTTCTCAACTATAGGTGCATTTTTCTTCTCTTGGGTTTTGTTCAGAAGTCGCCAAATGCGGAAGAACAGGATTCCTCACCTCTGCACGGCGCAGAGAAAGAGGTGGAGATGGTCAAGTAACTTGAGCTTTATCATGATCTTTTACGCTGTCTTCCAAAAGAGTTTCCACTCTGTTTGAACTACTGTAGATAGATGGACTTAAGGAATTTGGCCAATGGAGGATTAGGCTCTTCTTAGTATTGCTTTGCCAGACCCTCCTCCAAAGTGCTGCGGAGGAGGGTCTAGCTAGTCCACACAGCATTCAGGGACGGGAGAAAAACGTGCTCTGATTCGTTGGCATTTCTTCAAACCAATCACAATTGTCTTGGGCGGCAATAAGCTCCGCATTGAGCCGCTGCAAAACAGCCTTGGGAAGGAACTTGTTTTGGTGGAACGTGTATGTTCAAAAGTTGTTTTAGTCATGCAACAAAAAACTTAGATTGGACAGATAGTCTAGCTAGCTGTCTCAATTTACCCTGCAGAGATCTGAAGAACAGTTAACAGTCCTCATAAAACAGCCAGAGTTTGAAACTCCAACACAAAGAAAACAGAAGGAAAAGGGCCTTTGAAAAAATACATGCATCTGACGGAATTTTCTGCGGCACTGGAGTAATCCCAGAAGTGGAACGTTGTGGAAATAGACTAGGCTGTTCTTGACTAGCTGTAGCATCCTGTATGCACCAGACTTGTCCTACATTGAAGACAGGCTGGTACAAAACAATTTAAATAATTTACCGTTGGACTATGAAGATTTAAATTATGTATGTGCTGCTCCCTGTAACTGCCACTATGGTTCAACACACTTGCACATGCCCAGTGGGTGCCGCCAGTAGCCATTTCAGTTATTGCCAACCATTCCAGTAAATCAGTGGCACAATAGCACAGAAAAATAAGGCAAATATGGATGACTGCCATTATTTGAGCATTGTCTGTGCATGTGTCTAGAAAATAAGTTTGAGTAATACCAATAATTCTATGAATAGTAGTACAAGAAGAATGTAAGTGCCAACTACAGAACATTGCCTCATGTTCTGGTAAATATTCAGTGTTTCGCCCAAGGACACTTTAGCTGGAATTTTCTCTTTCCATTGGCATCTAGCAACATTCTGTAAAGAAAGAAAGATGGGAGTTTTAATGTTCTGTGGGTTTTTGGAGTGGGGACCTGATGAAAGTAGATAATTTAGGTGAATATTTAACTTTTCTGAATCTGAACTGGGTTGTAGAAAGGGGCCGAGAAAAGGGCGTATCAGCTTCCCACTATGCAATTGGTTGCAACATTCCTGTAGGATGTATAGTGTTCCTCCCCCACTCCTGAACGGCAGCTACACTCAAACCCAAAGCATACTCTAAGAGTGTTTGCATGTGTGTTTGTAGACCAGCAGTGCAACTTTATGATCTGAAAACACTCTAATTTTAGATTAGATTAGATTAGATTCAACTTTATTGTCATTACACATGTACAGGTACAAGGCAACGAAATGCAGTTTGGGTCTAACCAGAAGTGCAATAGCAGTAAGTGCAGGATATACAATGGTTCCGTAAGTGCAAGACATGGATATGTAATGAATAAATATAGAAAAGAATACTATTATAAACAGAGTTTTACAGATGGACAGAGTTTTACAGATAATTTTGGCAAAAGATTTCGTTTTTTGGAGATCAAGAAGACTCTCACTGTTTTTTTCTTCTGTTAAAAGCCTTGAGGCATTACAGTTTTGCTGACAAACAGTTCTGTACTAGATAAGTTTTGCAGTTTTGCTCTAGGCACGTTTTTAGGACAGATGTGTGTGCCCCTTCCAAAGTGTGACCTTTAACTGTTGAGAACCCCCCCCCAAAAAAAATAAAAGAACAGGATAATGGCAGCATCGTAACTGTTACATAAGGGCAAATATTTTAAATTGGCTGTAAAAGCATGTTAATGTGGTGCCTTTTTAAAAGCATTAGATCAAAATACAAGTATATCTTTATGACTGTTTTGCTGACTCGTCAATAAATCTTTTCCATCATAGGTCATACCCCAAGCCGACGCTCCAGTTGCAGCCCCTGTTGAGACTGAGGTAAGAACAGACCTGCATTTAATTTTCTCTCACACACACAAGCACGTACACGGCCCCTATATGGAGCATGATACAGAACAGTCATTGAGTACAGAAAAGGCAACTGCTGTGGCCTTTAAGGTAAAACATTTCAGTACATGTGGCTGTTTTGCACATATGTGACACCAAAACAGCAAAAGACGCCATACATCAAATCAGAGTAACTCAGAGTTTCCACTTATGTTTTATAAGTTTCTAGCAGCAGTAACTGCCCAAGAGACGCCCCTTTATTGTGTTACTTAAGCTTCACACCTTATAAACACGCATTCCCTCAGGTCTAATTCTTGTATAAATCGCAGTAGCCTACTCTGATCACAATCTGGCTCACCTACTCCCAGCGTTTTCAAGGGGAAAAAAATTGACCATACAGTACATGCTGGAATTGTTGAGATGCAATTGGGCCAACATTCCTGAAAAACACAGTTAGTACAGTCAGTTAGATTTGTCCGTTGTATGATTACTTTAGGCCGTGCTGTTTGCTGATAAGTCTGTTTAAGCTGTTGTCTTGTTGCTCTTCTATTCATCTGTCCATCCATATACTGATCCATTTATCTATGTCTGTTTTTATTTCTCATTCTCCAGATTCAGACAGAGGAGACCATAATCGTAACCACAGAGATTGCACAGGTACGACTGATCTTCTGTATGACAGCGAGGCTTGACATTATAGTTGTATCATTATAAAGTGTTATATGCCCACTTGTTCCTCTGTTGCATCATGTTGCATGGTTCCTTAATGTGTGCCGTGTTGGTTTTGCATGTGCAGACGCATGATGTTTGCGAGCAGGAAACTGAAGTGAAGGCTGAGGCCTTGGCAGAGGAAGAAGCAGTAGTCGAGGCAGAGGTGGCCGTCACAGACGATAACACCGCACCAGAGCCTGTAGCCAAAGCCGCTGAAGAACCAGTGGTAGAAGCGCTTACAATTGACCAAGTCTGTGCTGAAGCAGAACCCGCTGCACAAGAGGTGGTTACAGAAACAGTGGTGGAATCAGTGGAGGAGGTCATTGCAGAGAAAACGGAGCCAGAACAGGTGACTGAAGCTGTTGTCAGTCTTGTAGTCCAAGTTGAGGGTGAAGAAGTTGAAGCTGAAATAGAAGTATTGGCTGAAGAAGATGCGCCTGAAATCCCTGCTGAGCCTGTTACATTCACAGAGGTGCCACGTTGATAAAAAATACTTTTCTCTCTCTTTTTTTCCTCTTTTTTCATCTGCTTCCATTAACACAAAATTATACAGAAGATCTTTTTTGACATTAAGGTAGTGTTTACGCTTTTATTTTTTGATTGTGTGTTCCTTGTGTGCAGCATTTGGTTTGAACAGTTGTGGTTTTTGTGGATATTCCCCATTATTGATTGTCTGTAGCTTTGCTGTTAAGTAATATTAAACCAAAGATTTGCATTAATTTTTGTATTCAAAAGTAGAACTTCCTCTTTGGCTACATCTGTATTCTGACATGGTTCTTCATTTACACAACTTCTTTTAAAATGTTACTTAGCGGCAAAGCCTAATGACATATTCTTTTGTACACATTAGGATGCTCCTGTCCAATCTATGGAAATCCCAGTGGTGAGTGTATGTTCTTTTACCCCATAAAGACATACTGTACATTACATGATTTATGTATTAGCTTCCTTAGAGGGGCTTTTGCTAGAACCTTTGTTTTGCAGATCTTGATTAACAATTTTTTTTGTATAAATAGTAGTAGCTGTAATCCTACTCTACAGTGATAATACAAAAGTAGAAATTTGACTTTGGCCATATTGCCATGTGTTGTACTGACTATTGACCTGGTAGTATCCGTTGTCCCACCAGGTGACAGAGACCGTCCCTGAAGCTCCAGTAGAAGAGGCTAAAGGCCCCGTAACTGAAGTTCAAGAGGTAAAACCGTAACTCTGAAGCAGTTTGATTTGAGACTGCATTCTACAAAAATAGATCACCCTGAAATCAGAAGTTATGCTGTTAATGCATCAGTGAACTGTATCATGTCACTATTAGGATATTTCCGTCCATGTTTGATTTGATAGCAAATTCAACATCCCTCTCTGAATATGTGATGTGCATTGATCAAAAGCTTCAGTTGACACGTTCTCCTGGGATACTTACTAATTAATTCCCCTCATCAAAATCTCATCTTGTTACCTTTTTTCTCCAGACTTCTGACACCCAGGTCATTGCTGACAGCCTGGTTGATGACTTTGTTGTCACAGAATCTGTCTCAGCAGTGGAGGTTGCCATTGCTGAGTCTGCTGCTCTCCAGCCGGTAAGAACTGCACAATGAGAAATCCATCATAAGACACTGCCAGTGTCACTATTATTAAGCAACAAAGACAATTGGCATTTCTTTGGCATCCTGCCTCTGTGAGCAGAATAGTTTCAGCTAAGGTGACCTGAGCGGTGGTGACTCATTTACTCAATTCAGTGTAATGTTTGTCATTTCATTTTTGAACTAAGCCTGACTGAAATGTTGCTTTAGACCTTTAGATTCAAAGACCAAGAACATGTTTTTGCCATATTTTTTGCATATAATCCATTTGTGAAAATACTATTTTTTTTTTTTTACTATGTGCTATATTTAGGAAATTGTGGAAGTAAGTGACACCTTCAACACGCTATCAGAATCAATGGATGTGACGCCTGCTTCTGCCCCCGCCCCTGCAGAGGAAATGATCATTGTGAGTTACTGTCTGGCTTTAATCACTGTATACAAACTTTTAGTATGTAACAGACATTAGGGGTGCACAGTTCAGAAAATGTCACAATTCAATATCGATTTTTAGGCTCAAGATTCGATTCAAAATCGATTTTCAATTCAAAAACGGTTCACAAAAAAAAAAAAAAGATTCACAGTATGTAAATGTAGTTACTTTTCCCTGCCGTTATAAAACAAAAAAAAAAGAATTGATTTTTGAAATTCTATGAATTGATTTTGAATCTGTAGAGCTTGAATCACAATATGATTTTTCTTGCACACCCCTAACAGACATGGCATTAAAATATATATATAGTATTAAACCCCCATATGAAAATAATATGCGAATCGTCCTGTGTTACTTCCCTCTTTTATTTGGCTTATTCAAAGAGCATACAGGGCTTTTTTTTCCTCTGGGGTTCTAGTGACTTCTAACCGCCTCTCTTCCTCCTTTCCTTTACAGAACACCACTGCTGAGCAGACATGTATGGATGTGCTGTCAGAAGAGCCAAAGCCAGAAAACTGTGACATGCCATGTCAGATTCAGCTCGCTGTGGAGTCTACGCAGCTCAGCTCAATGGTAAGAAGCAATGCTGAAATCTTTCCAATGTTTGTTATTAATATTGTGAATTCACTCACCAGATGTCTTGTTTTCGGCTCAGGAAATGTCAGTGGAGCCATCACTGAATGGACACATTGTTCCAGAGGTTTCCATTGAGGGCTAGATACACATCTCAAAGCTTGGAAGACCTTTTTTTCTTTTTGTAAGTTTAATAAAATATTGAATCAGTCCTTTTTCAGAAAGATTGGATCTCATTTCTAAGTTGATTTTTTTACTCTGAC
Organism: Etheostoma spectabile; assembly: GCF_008692095.1. Classification (NCBI taxonomy): domain Eukaryota; kingdom Metazoa; phylum Chordata; class Actinopteri; order Perciformes; family Percidae; genus Etheostoma; species Etheostoma spectabile. Next base: position 19,482,833 of record NC_045737.1, on the reverse strand, counting down.
TATTAACCTTTTTTAAATGGCCCAGTTTACACCACTTCCAGCAGCCACTAACTAGACCCCTGTCTTCTTCTTTGTGTCTTTCAGATTCCCCTTTGGCGATATGGAGGACTCAGTGACCTTGTTTACTTTAAAAGGGCTTACGCCAGGAAATTGAAGGGACATCCACTCTTTGAAGTGCCTTTCTGGGCCTGGTTCCTGTCAAAACACCAAACCAGATGCCAATATGCCCAAACCTGCTAAATTCAAGTCGGCAGAACAGACTGTTGTCATAAGTGTGCACAATTGAAAGATGGAGATTCCAAAAACAAGATAAATGGCAGTGCCTGATTTTTTTTTTTTTTTTTTTTTTTGCATGTTCATCTCTCTGGCAGATCTGCTTCCATACTGCATACACTCAATGCATGTGAAAACTGTAGCGGCGATGAATGTTGCTACAGTTTGTACTTGGGCCTATATTCATATGGGTGGGAGAGACAACTTGTTCTGTTGTTTTTTTTTGTTTCACATTTCAAAGGCACTTTTTTACCCTTAAAGACAACACATCTACAAAGGTCTCCCTCCATTTCGATCTCCTTCTCTGTATTCCAGTTCTCCCTTCTGCCTCAACTACGTGCCAAAGCTGTTAGTGTGATCCTAAAACACATCCTAAAGTTATGGGTTTAGGTTTTATGGCCACTGGAAAAGGACAGAGTCTGAGGGGGAATTTTTTCACTTTCTTTTTTAATTTTTTTTTAAATTCATTTTGTAAGGACCATATGATGTGCTACAGTCTTGTGTTCAAATTCTGTGCTCTGGAGGGAAAAACATAATGTGATCTGGCGATAAGGATCACTCATGAGCTGACTTTGAAATAAAGCTGTATCTCCTAATGATTCAGGAGTACTTGTTTTACTTTCTATACACTATTCACTTACACGAACTACATAGGAGAAACAGTCTGAAATGCAGTGTGAAACACAATTTTGATCGCTAACATTTGTAGCTAAAGGGGCCAGAGAATAAAGTGGCTTCTGAGGTAATATGGGTCACAAAATAAACCCCACAAAAAATGCATAACATACAAGCTTTGACCATGCCAAAGTCTTGAGTTATTTAAAAAAAAAAGAATTGTCAAGTGCAATACCTTTATGTTAAAATTACATGATTGCAATTTCACAAGATCACAACAATCGCTGGATCACACAAAGTAATGCATTTGTGTCTCAATTTATAGTTAACTAAACCATTAAAGGCACGGTTGGTAACCATTCCAATATATAAAATGTTTATATATTGTTTGAAAAGGTCTTTACACCTGACAGAACTAAATAACCTATGGGCTCTGAAAAAGGAGCGCAAAAGATCCATTATCTGTAGCCGCTTTACTCCTGTAAAAAATGCCCACCAATCACTGCCTTGCGGTCCGCTTGGAAAGAACCAATGAAAGGCCTCCTCTCCCCGCCCGTCTGTGTAAAAGCCTGAGCTCAACGTGCGTCGTCACCTAACTCCACAGCGCTGCGGAGGGACACGTGTATAGACCATGCTAGCAATATTACAGCTTGTTTTAAACATTTGGCGCAATAAGCACAGTAAAAGTCCCGTAAGATATCAATGCATGGAAAAATAAGCCTTCTTCGTTTAACTCTCTGGAGGCCGGTCTTACATACAATTTAACGTTTGATTGACACATTTTGGGTAAATCATTTAAAAGAAATCTACTGTAAAAGAAATGTACTGTGAACCTACGTGCTACACTTCTAACATTAGTGGTAAAAGGGTTTGGCTCTTTTGAAATAGAATCAAAATTTAATGAGTAGTTAATAATTAAAATAAGAAATACTTACTGTTCACAAACAATGTTTCATGGAGACCATTGAAAAAGTAGCATGTTTCAGATAAGACAGAGTTACTTAGTTATGTTTTACATACATTCTTATGACAATCTTTGTCCATTTATTCATATAAGCCACTGTGAATCTTCAAAGTAAAGAAAAAAAAAACCACCAAAATATATTTGCCTCAAAATCAAAAGGTTCTTTTAATTATTTGCTTTTGCATTGAAATTTACATTCATATTAGTATAATGTAATTTGGTACAGTAAACACTGCCGGTGTGTGGTTCTGCTATTCCCTCTCTTAATGCTATGATACTGTCAAAGAGAATTTTTTCTTACTTAGGATTATTGGCCCCTCATGTTGGAATTTTAACAAAATGCAAAACAGGAGCAAGAGGAAATAAGAAAACCAAAACGTAACAAAAAAAAAAAAGACTGAACCGACAAATGAACACATAACGCTTAACGACACAGAGGATATATATATATATATATATATATGTAAAACCACATTCGTATTAATAATGAATGCTTTGGAATGAAAACGGCAGCAAAGAGGCTCACTGTGATCAACCAACAACTGCCCCATTTGCAGTCAGCACATTCCACCTATATATTATCTGAAATGTTCACTTGTGTCATCATCAATATGCATGGATATGTGTCATTATAACCCCCAAACCCTCACAAAAAAACAATAATAAATAAGAAAACAGTTGATTTGATTGGTCCATGAGGTAAAATGTAAAATAAAAAGAGGGGGAAAGAAGCAAGCTAAAGTTGAAAAGATTTCTTTTTAGAAAAGACAAACATCTACAAAAACAAAAGTGTGGGAGAGGCTGAAAAAGAAATTGTGATTGCAGACAAGAATGCATGATGTCCAACAAGGTGTCATTATCTTCCACCAGAAAAAACTCACATGCATACGGACTCAGACACACACACCACACCCAGTCTCACACACACGCATCTCACACACACCGCATTCTCACACACACGCAGTCCACACAACGCAGTCACAACCACACGCAGTCGCAGTCACACACACACACGCATCGCAGTCCAGCACACACACACAGCACGCAGTCGCAGTCTCACACACACACACACGCAGTCGCAGTCTCACACCACACACGCAGTCTCACACACCACACGCAGTCCTCCACACACACACACGCAGTCCCTCACACACACACGCAGTCGCTCCCTCTCCCACACACACACACACACACACACACACACACACACACACACACACACACACACACACACACACACACACACACACACACACACACCACACACACACACACACACACACACAAACACACCCACACACACCACCAACACACACACACACACACACACACACACACACACACACACACACACACACACACACCAATTGTCCGGGCTGTAATCGTAACCAAGTCACTAGATGGATGATACTATGTTAATATTTACAATGACGTGATGAATAACTGACAACAGCACAGAATGAACCCCCAAGAAATACAAGAAAGCGCAAAAACCAAGAGCAACCAGATTAAATCTCCAGATTCTCTTTTTACTCCTTCACTTTTTGATCTCCTCCTATTCACAGACAAAAAAAATGTCCAATGAACTAGGCGCTGGAGGTGGGTGGGGCTTACAGAGACAAAGAGAGGGGTTAAGAATGACAGTGATGATGGAGATGCTCAAATGCGTTGAGCAGTGTGAGTGCTGGGAAGGCAAGTAGTCTGCCACTCAGCGTTATCGGGCAGGTAGACTCTTCTCCGTTTCTGCTACAAGAAAAATAGCACTTCAATGAAAGAACCTCCGCCTGTTAGGACTACCCTGGTTTTAATCAAACACACACACACCTCCTGTTTGAAAGTTTGGTGTGGGAGAGCATGCAGTTACCTACACAGTATAGCCTGAGTGGGTGGAGTTAAAAGAGCACTTCAAAAACAACACGACTGCCCGCTTAGATTTATATGGGGCTCCAAAACAAGTTCAGCTCCTCTGTCAGAAGTTTAGGATGTAGGTTTTAACATGTATTTGAGGAGTGTGTGTGTAGCAGTAGCTGTAATGGTAGAAGCAGCACTAGTAGTGTTCAGCAGGCAAAAGTCTTGTCTTTCTGGAGAGAAAACGGCTTAACAGCAAACCCAACCAACTGTTGACCCCAAAAGATGCAGCAGAAACACTTCAAAAGTATTATGGGGTACTATCAACAGATCTATCTTGTTTTAAAAATCAAGGGGGAGACTTTAATCCTGCTTCTGCATTAGGGACAGGATAACACTTTTTTATTTTGTCCATTGGTGGCTGTGGCTGGTTTTGTTCCAAGATTCATCAGCAACATTCACTATTTTTCTGAGGCAACAAAGCTTAAAGACAACACTTTCACGTCAGCTGGCATGCTGAAAAATGTGCAGCCATGTTTTTTGTGTGTGTGTACCAGTCAGCGAAATGACGGGTTGTTTCCAAAGGTGCCAAGCACAAATGACAAACTTACCAGCCAGCCTTACCAGCTAACATATACGAGCATTTTATTAGTGTGGGGTAATTCAATCTTTTATCTTAATACCACTTTCATGATAATCAGCGTGGTCGTTTTAAAAGTCTTTGGATCTTCGGATTTTCTTTTTCCATTTTGTCTTCTTCATGTGATTGTCACCCATTCTTCCCTCCAGATGTTTGCAGCACCACTCAGGCAGTCGTGCAGGTAGGCAGTGAGTTTAAGAACTATCACAATGTTTCTTTTACTGGCTGTTGAACCAGTGACGACATTTTCCATACAGGGCCGACACGAGGAAAAAAAGGTTTTTTTTCCTTGACTGTAGAAACAGAAGAAAGTAAAGAAGGTAGAAGGGAGTGAAGGGAATGGTAGAGAGACACCTCTCAGAGGCTCTGCGCCCGCTAAGGCCCAATGTGAGCTCAGTCCTGTCCAATCTGGCCCAGTCTAAACCTTGTTAGGCCAAATCCAGCTAGTCCGGTCTGGTCTGGTCTGGTCTGGTCTAGCTGGGATCCAGGGCTTTAGAAGAGTGCTTTGGATCCCTGGTTCTCAAACTCTGACCAGGCGTCGTTCAATTCAATGAAGATCATCTTAGCATAATGTTCATAAGGCTGGCCAGTTGTCT
>NC_045737.1:19476940-19477887 GCF_008692095.1 Etheostoma spectabile | reverse complement strand
GGGCATACATAAATTTACAAATGAATAAAGAACATCTAAGATGAGAGTTGAAATATTTAACTAATGCTGAAAAGCCTTGTCATTGTGTTGGTAGATGCAGGCATGTTATACTGTACCTTATCTGGATGGACAATCAGGACAGCCTTCCTGTAGTACTTCTTCACCTGGTCAGGCGTCACCAAGTCAGCCATGCCCACAGGCCTCCAGCGGGTTTCACCCTCCCACAGCACAGTGTTTAGAGTCGATAGCAGCGCCCGGATGTTTCGCTCCTTTCCCTCAATCCAGTCCAAGATCTGCAGCATGGCAATAAAAAAAAAAATTAGCATGAAAAAGGCACACTGATCAGCACATGGAGGCTATATTGATATGAAAAGCTCTGAGCATCCAATGCCAAAGGTCCCCACCAGCCCTCAGTGGGGCTAATGCCAGACAGGCAAGCAATGCTCTTTCACTTCTCCCAACCAGATTTATCCCGCTAATCCGAAAATATCGAACCGGGGACCCTCCAGTTACAAACAAATGCATCATATTGGGATTTCATGGGTTGAAGAATTTGTTGATTAGTAGATGCTTTTCATTGTGTTACATGTCCTTTGCACATGTATTTAGTTTGTTACCTGTAATTTAAGTGGATCAATGTCTTTTGTGAGCTCCTGTCTCCTCATTTCAGCGATGGTCCTTGGTCCCTTTCTATCAGGCCTAGAGGCAAAACCCTGAGTTGACAGCAGGTCCTCAAAATCATCCTCCTTTACTTTCGGCTTGGGGCCTGCGTTACAACACAGCACAGAGAAACGAAGGTCTGACATAGAAATTGCAATCAGATTTTGTCATAAAAATGATGTCTTAATGGAAAACATTGGCTCAGTTCCCAAGAAGAATTCACGCCAATGCAGAACAGAGAACTAACAAAATACTGTTTTTTTTTTTGCACTACTTACCTTGACTGG
>NC_045737.1:19476790-19476930 GCF_008692095.1 Etheostoma spectabile | reverse complement strand
TGCACTGCTGACTGTTTATTTACAGGACCAATTGTTTACATATACATCTGCAATATCGTACTTTCACTGTAATATGCAATTACTTTCCACTGCACTTAAATTCGAATAGCTTCTGCCCAAACTTTATTTGTACTACCTTA
>NC_045737.1:19476681-19476780 GCF_008692095.1 Etheostoma spectabile | reverse complement strand
ATACTGCACATTTTAGCCTAACTTATTATATATATCTATCTGTAAAAATTCTGTCCATAATAATAGCTGTCTGTATATATATTCATAGTACATATTCAC
>NC_045737.1:19476482-19476671 GCF_008692095.1 Etheostoma spectabile | reverse complement strand
TCTGTAAACCATTAGTATATTATGTTCATTGTCCATATCTGTAAAATTTCTACTTATAGTAATATCCACCTGTACATCCAGCTGTAAATCTTGCTTACAATACTTGTTATCTACATATTATATTCATAGGACCGTATCTATCTGTAAAATTCGGTTTATAATAGTATTCATTTCTATATTTATTCAGTA
>NC_045737.1:19476383-19476472 GCF_008692095.1 Etheostoma spectabile | reverse complement strand
TCCATGTCCTGCACTTATGAAACCGTTGTATATCCTGCACTTACTGCTATAGCACTTCTGATTAGACCCAAACTGCATTTCGTTGCCTT
>NC_045737.1:19470751-19476373 GCF_008692095.1 Etheostoma spectabile | reverse complement strand
ATGTGTAATGACAATAAAGTTGAATCTAGTCTAATCTAATATATTACACATTTCTGGCCACTTTTTCCTTTTCAACTCCATTTTCAGTAGCTTATTACTAATTACATCTATTTGTTTCTATAAGCTGAGAAGAAAAACTATTTGGGTGAACTATGGAAGATAACATGGAACATAAAAAGGATCCCTAACTCCTAAAACAAATCCTTACACCATTACTCAGTTTTGCTTACCAAATCCAGGTCCACGAACTCCTCGGTCCTCTCTCCCACCAATAACACTAGAGAAGTTGAGGTTGTAGTTGGGTTTGGTGGACTGTGTGCCTGCAGGCTGAGAGGCTGAGGATGCTTTGGAACCAGGTCCTGATCCAGACATCCAAGGTTTATTCTGGGCGGAGGTGGGTCTTCCGGACTGCCAGGGCTGGGCTTGAGGCTTAGCAGAAGAGGACGTGGAGGCGGAAGGAGTCTTTGCACTCAAAGCAGGCCCGGAATGATTACTGCTGGAGGAAACTGCAAGAAAGGAAAGGGAGAAAAGTTAGTTACTTGAAATTAATTTACAAGTTTATACATTCACAAGTGAACATGTTTCCTTTTCAGACCACTGATCACAGTCGGTGCAGTATCACCATTAGAGAATAGGATATCTGACCAAGCTTCTTACCTGGTAAATTGGAGCCCAGGTTTCCTAGGTCAGCAAAAGGATCAAAACTCTGAGACTTGGCCTTTGACATAGATGCTCCACCAGAAGCTATAGACACAGTATTAATATGTGAGTTCGATTTTTCTTTGGTTTTATAACTTTCAAAATAGTCTACACAAATTCATAGTGCTCAGTTAATTTTTAGTCAGCCACAAACCGGGTTATTCCGTCACCTACCTGTGTTGGTATAGTTGGGTTTGCTTGTGCTGGCGCTCATGCTAGTGGTGGTGCTAGCTGCCCAGCTGTCCCACCCACCCAGCAGGTCTGGTTGGCTGGCTGATGATGTCATTTTAGGGGCATCATTCACTGGTTTATCTGTTAAGATATTACCAATTCAGTTAATTTTGCATGTTGCCATACACCACTGCTTGCAGCAAATCCCAAATTTGTGAAGAATTATGACACCCACATTAGTGTTTGTAGAAAACACGAATATAGTTTGTCCACCTGAGAAGATTTTAAGATACTGTAGGAAATTTTTTTGATGCTGAGTCAGAGTAAAGTGTGCATGATCAAACATAATATCTTCTCAAAGTAGTAGAATATACTGACTGATATAATGAGGCAACCGAGGAATATTTGAGACATAACGCTGGGTGATGTCACAGTAGATAATGTACTTACTAAGGTTGAAGAGGCTTGTGTTTGAAGCAGGAGTGGGGTTAATGTGAGTTGAACTTTCAGAGCCTAACAAGACTCCAAAAAGGTCTGGCCCAGAGGCCGGCAGAGACGAACCCACAGTGGGGCCAACACCCGAGCCAGACACCATCCCAAACGGATCGAACAGGTCGTCCATGGCTGAAGCGAGAGAGGAAACCAAACATTAAGGATACCTGGAAAGTTATTTACAATAATGCAGTCAGCACGTATTGAGCCTCAGCCCTTACATTTTGAGTCTGTTGTGCCCCCCCCAGCAGGCCCACTGAAGAACAAGTCTTCCTGCACTCCTCCTGTCTGACCAGCAGGGGGTGCAAACAGGTCGTTGAGGAGGTCGCTGTTGCTGGATGCAGCTTTCATTCCGCCCTGGACCCCTTGATGTGGAGCAGAGGACGAGGACCTGGAAGGGTCAGCGTTCAACCCTAAGAGATCTGCTGTGTCATCAACAGGAGATTCCTGGGATGCAGGGAGGGGGGTCTGTGGGGAGATGAGGACGCAAAGAAATTAGTGAAGTTGTGGAGGAAGAAAATATAGCCTTTTGGCTCTGCTTCATAACTCTTTCAGGGTACAAGATAAAGTAAGTCATACTGTCTGTCTGTCTGTCTGTCTGTCAAAGAAGAGTGCAGTCCTAGAAAGAAGAGTGCAGTCCTAGAAAGAAGAGTGCAGTCCTAGGAAAAGCTAAGATCATTGTGCCGCTTCTGCACAGTGATCTGAAGGGAAACAATGGGCCAAATACTGCGCAGACCCCTCAAACTCCCAGGCCTCTGGTAGAGGACCCGAGCTTGAGGATGACACATACCACCCCACAGAGGTGAGAGGGGGATTATATATATATATATATATATATATATATATATATATATATATAGACACAGACACAGAGAGAGAGACAGAGAGATTTTTATATACCAGTCACCCAAGACTTTCCCCACCTGGAAGTCTGCATCAAACAGTGGTTCGCTGAGGTCACGTGACAGCGGCTCCCCGCCAGGGGCAGAATATGAGTATGACTCTTCATCTGACTGATCACTCAGGTCTTCTTGGTCATTCATGGATCCCCCTCCTTGACTGTCTGAGGCATCCTGAGCGCCACTCACATCTACAAATATCAGAAGCTGGTCAGTGGAAGAGATTTTGCCAAATTTCAAAAGCCAAACTATTATCACAAGAACATTACCTTCCCAATCCAGTGTCTGGAAGAAGTTGTTGGCGTTGCTATCGGTGCTCACAGGAGATTCCAGTTCGGCTGCATTAGAGGCTTCTGGGGTCTCAGCTGGCTGGGGCGACTCCGAGTCATAAAATGCTGAGGAACCTGGCTGACGAGGAAGCTCAGGCTTACCTGTAGGGATTAAGGTATATTATTTAGTTCCCATGTCGAACTGAATTGGAAAAGACGTGTAGAAAAGCATGCTTCGGTTTGAGGGCAGAAAAGAAGAAAGATTACTGATATATCAGTGAACTGAGAAACAGATGTATGGAGACACACAGCAAACCAAACCAAACCCCTAGGCTCTGAGAATAGCTTTCTTAAAGCAATGCCACCTACCAAATTTGCTGAGGATTTCCTGTTGTTCATCACGAGAGGAGAAAAGGATTTTGGGATTAAGGCCCTTGGTTTGGAACCCCTCCCAAGGAGGGGTCTTGGCGCTGGGTCTGTCTCTGGATTCCACCTCGATGTCCAAGTTGACCTGGAACAAGTCTGGGTACTTCTCCTGGATGTCACAGGCATCCAAGTCATACCTGAGAGAAGAACAGATAGATGGGAAACAGGAAGTTATAGAGAAACCGCATCTCAAGAGTTGATTAGAAAATGATAAATCTATTGATGTTGATATTATTGTACTGGAAATATAAAAGTTAAAGCTTGGAGTGATAATGATCCTGTTTAGTCCAAAGTATTGCATATCATAAAATTGTGTACATACTTGGCAAACTTAACAGTGGTCGCATTTCTGGGGACAAAGCCTGTGTGGAACTGGATCTGAAACATCTTCATGGATGCCATCTGAAACACAACATGATATGGTTTAAAATTAGCTTTTCTGTACAGAATGTGCTAACAGTTGATCTATGTTGCACTTAAGCTTATCGGTGTGTGTACTGTACCTTGGCCTGTAGACGTCCTCCCAGTGTAGATCTTGCATGGTAGATCACCACCAGTACATCTCCTTGGACTGTCACATTGAGGGGAATCTCTGCTCTCCCATCCTCCATCTTAAAATCCCTGGAAAGAGCAAAAGAGTAAGAGAAAATGAATAAATATCACTCCTATTATGTAGGGAATGCTGAAATGCATTCTTGTGTGTATAAACTTACCTCATCTTGTCATACTCCTGTGATGTGCTGAGGACTCTCTCGTCTCCAACATAAACTTCGCAAAATGGTCTGCAACCATTACGCTGCTTGTTAAACAGCGGCATGGGTGTCATGATGATGGAGCGAATTATTATGGGCTTGCTGTGGGGAACGATGGGCTCCTCTGCCATCATGTCACACATATACTCTATATACCTGCAACAATCCAAAACTAAATGAGGATCTTACATCCCATGCTTTTGTTAAAGAAATATGTTGGTGTAAGAGGAGGTAAAAGCTTGAATTCTAGTGACTATGACAGAACACCAAAGTGTGTTTTCATACCTCTTGTGTGATGGTGCGATACCAGGCGGGCAGCGTTTCATTGAAAACATGTAGACAGCCGCCTCAGCTGTGGTGAAAAGGCGACAGAAACACAGGAAGGAGCAAACTGCCACCGCGGATACTGCTCTGCCATCCTACAGAAACAAAAAGGTAAGGTTAACAATTAAAGGTTCTGCTGGTGTTGTCATCCTCCTTATTTTTTCCTTATCATCTACGTACATCCCGGCCATGACTTCCTTCTACTCCCTCTCCCTGTCTGATCATGCATGAAGGACTAATGGTACGTGTCCATATAGATGATTTAGTGGGCTTGCCACTAGCAGTTATCAGTTTATCTTCAATGACAAGTGACAAGCAAAGAAAACAAACTACATCCTTCTACAAGACTGATGGCAACACCTGATGGAATGAACACCTCACACGGGGCTGTCTGCTCCCGAATTTCAAAACAGACCAAATGCTCATTTGGAAACCGTTCCATTTTTAGGGAATTAGTTTACCAAAACGTGTTTCTGATAACATTTTATGCGAGAAATAGGCTACAGATCCTCAAAGGTTAGCTTAAAAGATTTTTTGTGAGTTTCTGTAAGAAAGCGAGTCAAGCTGGATGCTCCTCTTTTTCATATTGTAGCCTGGATTCAACTTTATGCAAATTCCCAAAGTCCCAGCGACACTTCCAGAATGTAATGCATGGCTGCTCACATAGACAATGACTGGGAAGCAGGGAAATGATGCTTACAATGGACACGTACCATTAGTCATGAGTCATCTAGTAGGTGGCAAGAGGTTACTTACCAGACAGTGTACTATACAGATGTTCCTCTGGTCTTGTTTGAGCCATAGATGCATGTTCTTACACACACTGTAGAGACTGCGGAGGTTGGGGGCTCGGCGCACTTGCCAGTTACATTCTGAAACCTACACACACAAACAAACACACACCTGAATACAACAGGAATCTTATAACGCTGCACACAAGTGCAGGATAACCCTACTCTCACAATAGCATATACTGTGGCAATATTACATGCATGTAATGTATGTAACGCTAGGTGTAAACAAACTATCCACTCACAGCAATGACGTACCAATATTGAGACAGGGACATTTAGTAATGTCACACCCTCACAAGCATCCACCCACCAAAAAGGTAGAGACACACAGACACACATACCCTGTTGTGGAATCGAGAGGGCCTGTATGATCGTTTGGAGAGGTTGTAGACAGCATAGTGGCCAGCATGACGTGAATCTAGAAACAGACGGACGTCCTCAATGTTGTTCTTTATTGCTGACTCCACCCCCTCTGCTGGGAAGGACATGACTACACACACAAATACAGACAAACATAACTATTACATCAAAAGGTTTATTATATAGTAGCTAAGATATGTCAAATAACTTTCACTTTAGACATGTCTAAATACAATTATCTCGGGTTTATATAATGTAACATGGAGTCATAATTGATTGACAAAAAGATGCAGTAACAGCCGGTTGAAACTGCATAAGTATGTAGCCTACCTGCTATTCTGGAGGTGATGTATGAAATATCTAGGTCCCCTTTGGCATAGCTGTAAGAGAAATTACAAGTGAAAAGACGTAGGTATACAACACAGTAGGGTGGAAA
>NC_045737.1:19461120-19470741 GCF_008692095.1 Etheostoma spectabile | reverse complement strand
ATTATTACAAGCAAAAAAAAAAAAAGGTTGACTGGTGTCTGGAAGACTGCACAAATATACCTATTAACAAACAGCTTGGTAATGCAGACTGGTCAAAAAACCAGAAAGCTTTGGATTATGATATACACACACTAATAGGATTCTGCATTTGAAACCACCATGTTGCAGGGTGGAAATGTTCCCAATTGTTGCCGTTTAATGAAAGCTGTCCCACAATCATGCAAATTAGAATAACACACAGTTTATCTTTCCTTAGTCTTTAATATAGCCCACGCATCTGTCAGATGCTCGTTGTTTAGGAATACGCTCAAGACGATCACTACTGCCAAAATGCCAATAGCTCCTTGGTGTTAGGTATGCAAAACAATACAATATGATTCACACTGAATATTAGAATTGAGTGTGCACAAACAAACTGTAGGCCAAGCAAAGAAATTAATCTATTTATGCTGATGACAATTCATTTTTTTTTTTTTTTCAGCATGGTGTCAGGACAGACAGGTGAGACTGGTTAAGACACAGATATTGCTGAAATGGTGATTTAGTAAGTGGTGGAGTCATATTAAAACTATTTAACTACCATTCACTCACTCATTCATTCAATCAATTAGTAATTTATAAGTGTGTGAGTGATTCCCAACCAGAAGTACTGTACATCTGAAGTTGCTTTTGGGTGCATGGAAGCTTTGTAGCTCAACTGATTTGAAAACATAAATAAAATAGAAATGATGATCTAATAACAAAAAAAACCAAACTGATCCACTCTGATTCAGCTTTAACACATAAAAGCCATGTTGCAAGTGCATGTCAAGTTAGCCAGAGACCAGTTACACATTCAAAATAATGAATGAATGGTTGAAATAGATAACTGAAAGTTATGGATAAACAGTTACAACAGTTTGCTTAAAGTAATAGATACATGTTGAAATGGCTCAAAGTAATGAACAAACAGTTGACATACTTAGCTCAAAGTAATGGAATGATTGAACTAAATGGAAGGATCAAGGAAAGGGTACTTGAATGTAGCTGAGAAGGGGAGGGGGTGCATCTGACAAAAAAAAGGTTGGACATTTCTGTCATTACAAATAAATTCCTGCTAAATTAAGGTTTTTGCCAGACCACTTCAATTTTGACCAAACTTTGAGGGATGTTGCATTTGCACAGTTTACTGGTGTATCATTTTATAAAGAATTGTCGGATGCAGGTGGTAAAATGTGACTTTTAAACAAAGACCATCATTACTACAGCGCCAGCTCTTAAATCTGCAACTTGGTATAGACTGGCCCATTCACAGACAATATGTTTCACTTGTTTTGTACTCGTTAGTCATCTGGCCCTTCCATTCACTCTTTAAATGATGCTCATCTGTGCATTCACATCACACTCTGCATTCAGTCATTTGAATTATTGAATGTGTGATGTTAGGATCAGCAAGCTATGATGGCGGACACGGCACAGCAATAGGCTTAGTAGGGTCTTTCTTTCTCAAAATCAAACAAACTACAGGAGCACACAGAGCAACGCATGAGTTGACGGACTCCACTGACCCATATTTACCTTGGGTTGCTAGGTGATGGACACATAGTGGGACCATGAGGGATTGGGACAGAGAAAAGAAACAACAAAAAATAAACAAAACGAACAAACAAATGAAACAAATCGATGATAGAATAACCAAATATAAACCTCAAACTTTAACAAATATGGAAAGCGTGGCTGTTAAAGGAACACTTTGCTTATTCTCTACCCTTCAGTCACACCCGCCAGTCTTTACCATCGTCTCTGACTGCTGAAACCAAGTGCAGCAGACTAGATTACTACCATTATCCACTGACTTACTCTCATACAAGTGGTTGGTGAAATAACTACAAAGAGAAATTAAAAAAAAAAAAAAGGTTTTTCTTTTTTTTCTGGGAGGTTCACAACTGCAAAGTCTATTAGAGAGCCAGGCAGTACAATGCTCCTTTTTAAAAAGGTAAATCAGGGGGAAGGGTAGGTAGAAGTATGAAGGCTTACATGGTCAATTTGCAGGTGTACCGTCATCTACGTTTACTTCAGGTTGATACATATGCCATTTGGTGGATGCCAATAAAAGAAATTCAAGACCATGATTGAATACCAGTAAACTAAATTTTAATTCTATAGTCAGATGACTTTTTACCCTATCATCAAATCGCAATAAATGATTACCAAAATAAACACGATTGTGAAATTATCTGAGTTCAATAAGTAACCAGTTTGTATATATGAAGTTACAGTAGCCTGTGTAAAAAAGGAAAAGTTTAACTGAATGTTTAGTCCTCTCCAGGAAAACAAACATAATGTGAATCATGAGATTAGTTCAGCAGTACATGTCCATGTTATGCCAAGTGAAGAAAACAACTGTCAGGTTAAATGACGATGAACTGAAAAGTAAACAAATACAAATAAAAAACAATAATAATAACAACCTTGTAAAAAGTAACAATGTTTGAGCACCTTACCTGGCTACTGATTGGATGACCTTAGAGGAAGTGTCCTTAATGTTGGTAAGGAAGCGCTCCGTTCCTCCCCTTAAGATATCCAAGAGGCCACTACCTGACTGATCAGGATCATATATGCCTATAGGTATTGTGCAAAAACAGAGAGAATGCTAAATATGATAGACCAAGACAGGGAGACAGTTTAACCCACAAAGGCAGCAGAAACATCCATGCAATCCTTGGATAAAACTGTGCAAAATGTGTAATAATTGCTTTTTCAAATTAGCATCTAATAAATGGACCTAAGTAAGTTAGAAAATAACCAAGCCACAAAAAATTACTTAAATGACTAAAGAGAACGGCTATTTAAAAATATACATATTCTGAATGTAGATGTGGGTAAAAAGGCACATTCCCTCTTGGCTGCAATGTGCGTGACACTCATGCTAATAGTATTACACACACAAACACTGAATGGCATTAAGAAGTTGTTTAGCCACTAGGGTCAAAATGGACTGTTTGTTTTACTTTGAGGAAAATGCATTGGATAAAATCAGTTGATTTCAGCTGTGGTGAAGCTGTTAGATGTTGAGATACAACAAGAGGCATCATGTATTGCTTGGTCAGACAGTATGGACGGACAGGAGGAATGGAGCCAATGCCTTCAGAGAAACAACAAACATATTCAGTCTTTCGACAGATAGTTGACTGGCCGTGCAGACAGTAAACAATCTGAATGTGTATAGTCGTTTGCTTGTATAGAACAGACTATTAAAACAAATCATGCTCTATACCTGAGAAATGAGAATGAGAATAAGACATCTGGTGCATCTCAACCATATGTATCACAATTCTATAAATCACCATGCAAACCTCAACATAATTTCATAACACATGTGAGGATTTGGAACTGACCTGACACTTGACACCACACCCCTGCTCAAAGGAGGAGTAGACGTTTTAGTTAGGGTGGTGATAGCTGAACTAACCAGATTATTTATTACCATGTGTGACTCTCAGTTCATCTTTGTGCGGGATATTACTCTGTGTGCAAGAGAACTTGTTCCTTGCTGATTAGAAATTAGGGATTTAAAAAAAAAATGAAATTAAATGTGTTGCTCAGCCATCCTTCAGAAATACAGTGTAAAAAAGACATATTTAAGGCTGTAATACAATGTAGTTATTTTGCTAGTTTGTTAGAGTGCATCATAACAAATTTGTTTTCAGAGCTATACAAAACAATCCCTAACCTGCAAATTAACTAACAAACACTGTGCCAAGGACACGTTGAGCATAATGTTCAATTGTCATTCAAACAAACCACTACCTGCATTGTTGTGGACGTTTTGGATCTGCATGGGCGGCTGGGCTCCATTGTTGCCAAAACCTCCGTTCTGCTCCAGCAGCTGCAGACATTCATAGCCGTCATACACAGGGCGCCAACAGTAGTACGCACTCAACATTGTAACAGGTAAGTCAACAGAATGAAGACTTAGTTGACAAAAAAAAAACTTAAAAAAAAACTTGCAGTCAGGACATAAGATTTTGCCTAAGATGTTCAAAACAGATCTTCCTGCAAAAAAGTTGTCATCTTGAAAAATGGAAATAATACCCCAAAAAACAAATTATGTCCCAGCAAAGAAGGAAAATAGACCTTGATGAAAAATAGGGTCAGAGGACGACAAATAGGGGAAAAGAAGAAGAGCACCAATCAAATTCTTAGTGTGAAGCAACAGGTATTGTCTTTGTCTCTAAATGTAAAAGCCCCGGAATCCCAAAACGTTGCACAATCATATAACATTGCGAATTAAAAAAAATAAAAATCATTTTGAGATGAGAACTGTGTCTGCATTAAGGCAGCCAGACAGATATTGCGCCTCGCTTCCCCTCCAGGATGTCTACCGGATTCCCCTTTCAGTATTTCACTTCCATCTCGGCTCCCTTCCTTCATAAGTTTTCTGCTCAACCTCCTCTCTGCTCCATCTCAGTCTGCCTCTCCATATGTCTGTGCCACAAGGCAGCACAGAAAGAAGGGGGAGGAGAAGAATGAGTATTATAATCTCCTTATGTCCAGCAGGGAAACCCCTTCTTAACCCTAATGAGATCAGCGATCACCAAATCTGCCTTTGCTCTGCACACATTTCCCGGCCTTATCAGGACTCTGTTTGGTAAAACAACTGGTTGGGATACAGAAGAACTCCGTGTAATTTGTTATGAGCAATGGCACAGAATAAGAATCTAAGTGTTTGCAGTGCTAAAGCACAGGGGATATGGATTTTCCCAGTGTGTTAACAAGTTTGTGATTTCCACAGAAGAATAAGGAAATACTTAGTATTCATACTTGTAATGATGATAGAAATATAATTTAGGACACATACACTGGCTCAGCTATATTATATCAGTAATGTGTGTATTGCACACCAGAAGGTTGTTGGAAAAAAGAAGAATTACAGTAAACCTGTAGATTTTTCACCCCAAAATCAGCTTTTCATAGTGTTAAATCCCAACTGGGGGTGCAGATTTGGTGATAAGTACCAGGATTACCATGAGGGCCATGAGTTAAGAATCATAAGAGGGTGTGATTGCCCAGTTAGTCTAGACCAGCCAACATACAAGGCAACATGCGGTTTGATTCCAAAACCTTGGCTTTAATCTTAAATCTGAATATGCTGAATTAGCTACTCTGTGTGGTAGCCTTTTTATGCCTTAAAATTCACTTTGCCAACCAAAACACTCCTGAAGTGTTGGTATCATTTCATGCTTGTTTTTTAATTTCAGTTTCACCCATTTCCTCTACGTCTCTCTGTCTCTTTGGACCCATTACGACCATGCCAGCTGGGAAGAGAGGAGCCTGGGAAGGAGAATACAGACTCCTTTGAGCCTGCCACTGTGTGTGCGGGTGCACGTTGGTTGCATTCGAGACTGAGCATGTGAAACCACAGCGAATATTTGAGCGTGCGTGCATGTTTACGCACACTGCGGAAGGAGCCATGTGGTCGGACTGTCAATAGCCTCTTCACAGGCTGGCAGACACTGAGGATGTGCCACTGTCTTAACTTGTTTACCCCAAAATGCATTTGGTGAAAGTTGCCACCTATTCCAAACTGGTAGCTGAAGCAGAAGCCATAATTTACGGTTAGAGATGCATTTTCAAATGCATTTTCCCCTGTGCCTTGTCTAAGAGAACAGACTAATCTATCAGCCACAGCCCTATTTCAGTGTTAATCATCGCTGAAAATCTACTATCTGGTTGTTTTAACCTTCATGTTGTCCTTGGGTCAAATTTGACCCATTTTCAGTTTTTTTCATCCCAAAGAATGGGCCTTCAAAATAATCTGAAAATGTCAACATTAGAAATATACAACTTTGGAAAAAACATCAAAAAAAGGACCCACTACATTGAAAAACTGAAAGAATGTCAGAAAATGCAATAACCTTTTTTCATGGTTGACGGGAAGACAACACTAGGGTTAACCTCAATCAAGAAACACTGACCTTTCCTTGAAGATAAGGGCTTGAAAAATACAAACAGCAACAGAACAGCACAGCATGGTAAATGTTGTGTGCTAACGATAAGATAACTACTTGATGGTTTAAAAAAAACACCCGATTTGGAGAAGTTTTATTGTAGTATCACTTCTTTTCTTTTACAACAGCACTGAACACAATCATGCGCAAACCTACCTCTGTAATGGGAGACTTGGGGTTGACGTTGCGTGCTGCTGCTATCTCCTGGAGCTGGTTGACCAACTCTGTAATAGACAGACGCTCCTCTGGGTTCACCTTCAACATGGAACCTGGACAGCAGGAGCAGGAGGATGGGTGCAGTGGAAATAGAAGGAAATGTAAAAAAATGTAAAGAGGTAGTTAATGATGAAAGGGATGACAAGAACATGGAGAGTAAGCAATCCTTGAACAAGACAACACCCAATCATTTGCAAAAATATGGAAATCAAGGATGTATAGGATTAATTTGTACCAATTTGTCATTAAACACATGCAGAGCAATCAACGTGAATAATAACAACGTACTATTTTATATATTCTTTTTAAGATTGTGTTTGCAGGAAATTCACAGCCACAGCCAAATAAAAGTGTGTGTGTGTGTAATTTACATTACACACACACACACACACTTTTATTTATTTTTTATCTGTGGTGCAGTCAGAAGAGATGTGTTTTTAGCCTTCTTCGGAAGATGCGTAGGCTTTTGCCCGTCAATAGGGAGCTCATTCCACTATAAACTACTATATGAATGTTATAATAATAATGTATACTTTATGTTATATTATATAAGTTATGTCAAGAGGTCCAATTCAGAACATATTTCAGAATATAGGATAGAGAAGAATAGAGGGGAATAGAGAGATGGATGAATACGTGGACAGGCAGGCAGAAACTAGCAGGCATAAGATAAAGGTACTTACGTATGAGGTTGTGATACACAGTGTACTTGACATCGTTCTGAGGGATAGAGTATTTTCCGTTGACAATTTGCAGCTTGGCCCCATCCTCGAAAGGGTGCTGCTTAAAACACAACAGGTAGAGGATGCATCCTAAGGCCTGCATGGGAGAGCGGAAATCATAAAAACAACAATAAACTCTTAAGCCACCTTTCTTAATGAATAGAAAAGAGAGACAAAAATCACAACAACAAAAGACATTGACACAAAACACTGTCAGAAGATAATCTTGTGTTTGTGTCCATACAACTAACGGAGAAAAGACTAACTAATGTCTGTTAATGACCCCACATAATAATTTAGATATTAGTTTTGTTTATTTACACTCAGTGTTCCTAACATCTACCAATCACTAAACAGGATGTTTTAATCTTTGATCATCTTGGATTAGCTGTGATAGTGATGGACAGAAAATAAAAAAGTAAAAGCTCTGACCCAGATGTCCTGTTTATCATTGATGGGGAAGTTGGAATAGAGATCGATCATCTCTGGCGTTCGGTACGCTGGAGTGGTGTTCCTTGTGATCTACACACAAACAGAAAAAAAGAAGAAAAAAAATAAAAGCACACAAACACAGCTGTTGGACACATGTGGGGTGTTGTAGTAGATTAATCCAGAGCCAAGCATCCAGCTATAGTCAGATGTTGATTAATTTTGGCTCTAACTGATTCTAAATCATCTTTTTCTCTGAGGAATATTTATAAAATGAAGAAAATGCTTTGATAACCTTTGGGAAAAACTGTTTTATATTAAAAGGAAACACTATTATGTGTTCCCACATTGAGAGCTAATCATGCTTTGAAACACATTTAGATATTCAAATCTAAACTAAACAGCCATTCACCTCAGATTTTCCATCATAAAAAGCTCTTCACACAAGCATCTCTTTTGTGCTACTAGCCTGAACACAGGTGCCAGATAGACCCGCAATTTATTACATTTAGCAAACCAGGATCTTTGTGTTCTGCATACTGAGGTCATCTTTGTATGTGTGTGTGTGTGTGTGTGTGTGTCTGTGTGTCTGTGTGTGTGTGTGTGTGTGTGTGTTCGTTCATGTGTCCATGTGGTTATGCTATTATAATAATTAACCTTATTCATCCATGCTTCCTAGACCTCTAGCTGTTAATTCAATCAAACGTTTCTGGTTTCTGTCAAACACCATGACGCAAGTATTGTCACTGATCCACTGTAATTTCTGAATGTGTTTTTCCCCCTTTTCAATTGACAAATTGACTCATAGAGAAATTAGAAAATATTATACATTTAATAAAAACTGTATTATATAGGTGTTTTCAACATCATTTGAAACAAGATGTTGACGTTAAGCCTCAATGTATTTTATAAGGAGGGCCATGTTGAGGTAAACCATTAACTGAGTGCTTCTGTGTGTGTGTGTGTGTGTGTGTGTGTGTGTGTGTGTGTGTGTGTTTGTGTGTGTGTACCTCATCCTCCACCATGGACCTCTTCTGTGCTGACCAGCTGTAGTCGGGGTAATGGGACACTGTGGTGGCGCTGCCAAAGTCACACAGCTTGATGGTGCCCTGGTTACTAATCAAGAGGTTCTCAATCTGCAACATATCAAGTAAGGACAGTGGGTTAGCAAGTCACTCAATACACATTTAATTACCAATTAGTAGTTTATAGTTAGATCAATTGTTGGGCTTTAAATTGCAGTATCTTGTTTATATGAAACTAAAATGTAGTTAAATTGAGGTGTTGCGTTTAATTCATTCATTCATCCTAGGGAGCATATCATGGATACTCAGTCCCTCCAGGATTTCGTGATGTCACAATTGCCAGACACCCTAACCCTAACTCTCATCCAACGACCGAGGAACAACATACCTTGAGGTCTCTGTGTGTGATCGGAGGCTTTTGTTTGTGCATGTGCTGGACGCCACGGCATGTCTGGTAGAAGATTTTCAGCACAGTGTCACAGGACAGGAGAGCCCTCTGCTCTACTCGCTTTATAAAGTCCACCAGCTGACCTGAGGGAGAAGAGATGATAAAAAAAAATTCAAAAACTGACAGATGAATGAAAGTCAAAGTGAAGAACAACACCTGTCCCTACACAGATGACTTTTTGGTTTGTTGATTCTAAGTTGTACGATTCTTTTGGGAAAACACGAGACACTGCAGATAAATGTCTTGTCCAAAAGTTAATCAAATAATAAAAAAGAAGCTTCACACACATCGAATAACTGACTGAATAGTGTTAATACTTATTTTTCAAGGGTAAGTAAGGTTGCTCACAAAGCTGAAAAAACAACTACTGAATGAAAACAAAGCCTGTTGTAAACGAACAATCAGACTGAACAGAAAGGAAGTAGAGCAGGAAGCAGAAAGGCTGCAGACGGGAAACCATTTCATCACGAGTGATTTTAGTGACAGTTACAAGGGAATGCTTCTGACTGCTCAGACTTACTGCAATGTGACTTGTTAAATGCGTGTAGTTACCTTTACACAACTCAGTGAGGATCAGGAACTCGGCCTGCCCGGTGTCCGACTCCTCTTTACTAATGGAGGCAGCAGAGCAGAACTGAACCATGTTGGGATGACCAGACAGCTTTTTCTATAGAGCAAGCAGGTCAAGGAACATACAGTATAAAATAGAGCCCGACCGATAATGGATTTTTAAGGCTGATACTGATACAAATATTTGGTTATATAAAAATCCAATATATATATATATATAT
>NC_045737.1:19457765-19461110 GCF_008692095.1 Etheostoma spectabile | reverse complement strand
ATATATATATATATATAATTTTTTTAAATCCAGAAACACATAACAAAACAAACAGATTTCCCTTACATTAGTTATTAGTAATTATTTATGAGTTTTCACTAAAATAATATGATTATATAATATAATTTGCTTTCCGACAACAACCGAACATCAAAATATATTAAAGTTCTGATCAATAAAATGTATAAAAAATACAACCTTAAGATGTGAAACTTAAGGTCCTTTGAACAAAAACACAAGGAAAAAAAGTGTTGCCAACAAGGACGCTGTAGAGTGCCCTTTGGTGGACAAACTATGCAACGGCAACACTCATAACACGGTTGACTGTTAATTTATTTTTTAAATATTCATTTATCAGAATCATTTATTTGTCATTACAAATGATTCTGATGAATGATACAAAAAAAATCATTATAAATGCTGATACCGATAGTTCGGGAAATGCCTAATATCTGCCGATAATATCCGCCTGCCGAGATATCGGTCGGACTCTAGTATAAACACTACTGTGGCGTCAATCATCCTCTGGTAACAGAGTTGGTAGGATTTACCTGGGGCTTGTCAAATCTACCAACCACTTTGGAGGGCGTTTTGTATGATAAAAATCAAAGTGAATAATTAAACAGTGAGTTTAACTAGTCATTGTGGCCATTGATCTCCAACGATTTAAATTTAACCCACTCTACCTTCCACTTTGATGCATAGCCAAGTCTCAAAGGAGCAATTGTATTCACAAACTGTAATGTTGCTTTTGGGTCAAACAGTCAAAGCAGCAAGAGATTGTGGTTGGGTGATAGGAAGGATTCACCAGTAACTTTAGACTTTATTTTTCTGCCCTGTCATCATTTGAGGCATTATACATCACGCAAATAATCAAGTTCCAAAGACACAATGTTGCAATGGTACCAGGAACACAGGGCTTCATTTACCAACAGCCTTCGCCGCCACAATGTGCTACACAGCATAAAAAACAACATTTGCGCAACAGAAGAAGAGATGTCCCAGCATTTTTAAGCTGCTGGCCAGAAGGTTTGTTAGTTTCCTCTGCTGACTGAGTAATCGCCTCAATAAAAACTGTAATTCCATTAAATAAACATCTCCTTAGACATTAAAATAAGGTGGATACTTCAGGTATTTGACATTTGACATAGATGCACAAAGGTATTTTTAAATGATCTTATTCCTCCTGGCAACAACTAAATAACAGATCTGTCAATCAAATACATTTTCAGATTTTGAAATATTCTGTCCTGCCCATTACTTTTTTTCAAATGAGAAACACAGTAGAGTGCTTTAGGAAAGATTCACAAATTCATGGTCTATGTAAGTAAAACTATTCGCATGTCTACCCTGTATATGTGCCGCGTTATCGCGAGAAAAAAGCTACGGTTGAGTTTAGGAAACGTGACACATGTAACACGATCCTCGATCTCCTGGGTGAAAGTCCTGTGTTTTACCCATCCACCACCTCGACCAAAGCGGATCTTCGCCCTTTCAAACTACTCACCATGGGGGGAATTCACACGCAATCACGAGGTAACCTAAGTCAATGGAGGCCAAACGGCATTGATAAACACGCTAAAAAGCGAGTATGTGTCTTGATAACATGCCAATACTGGCATAAAAATTGGCGTGTCGTACATGAGATCAGTCTGGTAAAATACTGTAAATATATATTAGTTTCCGTATTGTACCTTCTGAAATGTATGTTGTTGCCAGTAAACTACAAGTGATCTAGTAATGACTGTACACTGTGCTGGGGACGCATTCCACAATCTTGTGAAGCCATGGGTAACAGTTCAACTTGCCTTTGTCTCATGTTACCACCCTGTTATGTGCTAATCATAAAAAAAGTTGGAAAGTTCCTTTCAATCATGCCCTGGAAATAATTAAGGATACCATGAAGCAGACTTCCTGTATGATTTCCTTGTTCTTTTCTTCTTCATGCGACAGCAGCCTCTGAAACAAAAGCACACACGCACACTTATTTTTTTTAATCTGTGGTGCAGTCAGAAGAGATGTGTTTTTAGCTTTCGTCGGAAGATGATCGGAAGATTGGTTGGTTGCTGCCTTTTTTTTTTTAAACATAACTAAGAGCACAAAACAAACACGATTTATCTGTTATTCCCATGTGCATCCATTATTTTTTTGCTGAACTTAGAAACAAAACAAAGCATCACAACCTACACAGTTCAGCAGTATTACGAAGAAGTGCAGACTGAATCTATTTTTTCTCCAAGTCTTCATACTAAATACTACTTCCTAAGTTGAGGAATGCAGGAGTCCATATACAACATGGACAGAATAATAAAGTATGCAGCAGATGGTCCACACATAATCAAAACTTTGCCATAATTCTTTGAGCCTTTTTGTGCTCTAAGAGACAACATTCTCAAGGAATTTTTCCTGAGTGATATGATCAATAACATAGCACGAAAAATAGATGCCCACATTCAGATTTTTTTTTTAACAGGTTCGTCATAAGTGGTTAGCAGAGCATAATGTCTAAATATATGTTTAGTGTTTTACTGTAAAGGGTCAGGTCCACTTGGATGTTCCAAGTCCATTGATATTTAGTAACGCAGTGCATACGGCATTCTGTATGTACTGATTGGTATTTACCAATAATGTGTAGTATTCAATATATATTACACCTATGTACCATAGAATGCAGAATCAATGTGGACAGAGCAATGTTTCTGATTCAGTGTATCACTTATAGACATCACCATGCCAGCTGACAAATGAGTAGATGAATCAAAGTACAATATAGAGTACTACATCCCAAAAACTGAGCTCAACATGTACCATGCAGCAACACAATTTCCTCAGTGGGTACACCTTTATCTTACCTTGAGGGCATAGTCTTTCCCACTGCTCATGTCTTGGGCTTCATACACAAAGGCAAAGCCACCTGTGAGAATACACAGAGAAACCAAGTTGTCATTTGCATTGTTTAGTGGCAATTAAGTCTACATGAATAGTGCATGCACTCTTAAGCTCTTAAAGTGATACATAATCATCAGTCGCAAATGTTTAATGTATTGCAGAAATTGTGTGATGCAGAGCAGGATGTGTTGTAACACTGTTTAATCTTGCTACTGTCTTGAATCAATGTCACATTTTCTATGTTGGATTGGTTGTTTGATTGGTAGACTTCAATGAGTTAAAGTGATGATTGGCTGTGTGGTTCTAACGTACAACCGAGAGCTGAAACTAAAACAGTCACACTTGGTATTTTATATGATTTATCAAAATCAGGTTAACAGTATGGCTCATATAGATATAAACAAGTTCAACGGTAGGATCAGCTGCCAATTTTGCAGGTTTTCCTACTTACAAAGC
>NC_045737.1:19457531-19457755 GCF_008692095.1 Etheostoma spectabile | reverse complement strand
CTGTAATTTTTATCATAGGTACACTTGTTATTTTTCAGGTACACAACTGTGAGAGACAGAATCTAAAACAAAAATTCAGAAAAATCACATTGTATGATTTTTAAATAATTATTTTGCATTTTATTGCATCACATAAGTATTTGAACCTCATGGGGCATCAATGATCATGAGGAAGGTGAGGGAATCAGCCCAGAACAACACGGCAGGACCTGGTCAATGACCTA
>NC_045737.1:19457341-19457521 GCF_008692095.1 Etheostoma spectabile | reverse complement strand
GGACCACAGTCTCAAAGAAAACCATTAGTAACACACTACGCCGTCATGAATAAAAATCCTGCAGCGTACGCAAGGTCCACTTGCTCAAGCCAGCGCATGTCCAGGCCCGTCTGAAGTTTTCCAATGACCATCTGGATGATCCAGCGGAGGAATGGGAGAAGGTCATGTGGTCTGATGAGA
>NC_045737.1:19457188-19457331 GCF_008692095.1 Etheostoma spectabile | reverse complement strand
AATAGAGCTTTTTGGTCTAAACTCCACTTGCCATGTTTGGAGGAAGAAGAAGTATGAGTACAACCCCAAGCACACCATCCCAACCGTGAAGCATGGAGGTGGAAACGTCATTCTTTGGGGATGCTTTTCGGCAAAGGGAACAG
>NC_045737.1:19457084-19457175 GCF_008692095.1 Etheostoma spectabile | reverse complement strand
TATTGAGGGGAGGATGGATGGGGCCATGTATCGCCAGATCTTGGCCAACAACCTCCTTCCCCCAGTAAGAGCATTGAAGATGTGTCATGGC
>NC_045737.1:19425169-19457074 GCF_008692095.1 Etheostoma spectabile | reverse complement strand
AGCATGACAACAACCGGAACACACAGCCAGGGCAACTAAGGAGTGGCTCTGTAAGAAACGTCTCAAGGTCCTGGAGTGGCCTAGCAATAAAATGCAAATCATAAAATAAAAATAAAAATCATACAATGTGATTTTTAGATTCCGTCTCTCACAGTTGAAGTGTGCCTATGATAAAAATTACAGACCTCGGCATGTTTTGTAAGTAGTTAAACCTGCAAAACCGGTAGTGTATCAAATACTTGTTCTCCCAACTGTACATATGTATGTATTTAATCTGAAGTATAATTGGTATAAGAGTACACGGTTAATACAGAATGTTAATGATAATGTACGTGATATTGCACTTATTGTCCTACTATTGCACATTGTGTCCTGTTATGTCACCTGAGCACCTGTTATGTCAAGTAGTAGAGTTGTAAAAACAAAAAAGATCCAATGGAGGTGGAGATAACAGCACATCCCATTCCATGGGATACTGAATTCATTTAGTTTTCCCTAATGACCGCAAAGAGCACTAAAACCTCCAGCAACGCCCTGCTTCTTACACTCATAAACAAACCAGGGAGCTGCCAAATATAACCACACTCTTATCTGTTGGCTACTGAGCAGCCACATCACAGACATTTGAGCTTACGTGCCTTGCTAAAGAACAACATGAGCAACCTGCCTGTCACGAGCCTACTTTTCTAACTTTTGTTTGGCCCACTGCTAAGCCCCTGCTGAATATTAATAAAAATAATAATAATAATTTCACTGAAGGTGTGGCTTAAACCTTAACTGGTGACTATATGGGTCACAATGCAGAAATAATCAGACACATATTAGCAAAGTACAGTAGGTTTGCTTGCTATGGTGTTCTTTGAGCCTTCCCATAACATAAACTAAATGACTGTTCTCAATTGGACATACCGTATGTTTTTATACAACACCACCACATTGTTCTAATTAAAATGTTATTGATATCGGTGTTAAAAAGATATCGGTACCACTGAGAGCCCAGTTATTTAAAAAGGGGCAAAAAGCTTTTTCAGTCAGGGCTTATGAATGGAACCTCATTCCAATTCACATTAGGGATTTTAAAATGTATGCTTCTTTTAAAGTTAACTTAAAGAAGTGGCTAAAAGGTAATCAGGACTGTCAACATTACATTAAATCTTGCTGCTATCTTGTCTTTCCTGTCCTGCCTGTTTGTGTCACTTGTGCTATACCTATGTGTGGTCGTCAGGTTCATTAATTTTTGTTTAGAAAGGTTAAACTTGTTCTTTGTTATTGTCCTAGCTATGTGGTATTTCTTCTTTTTTTTTTGAACATGTATAGTCAATTTTACTTGTATTGGGTTAAACCTACTATTAGAATTCTTTTATCTTTATAGGTGTGACATTGTACGACCTGTCCAAGGACAGCAGATGTAAAATAGCCTTTCTGGCACATTTTATACGTATTATTAATGTGCATTCTCCCTGTTAAATAAACCTAGACAGGAGAAGAAATTTTGGTTTCCGAATATTTTTGTCAAGTGTGTATCTGTATACGTCTATAAATTTAGCAAGCCAAGGGCCAAACAAGCCAGGGACAGGTTACCATAGTGATAAGTCAATAAACTACAAGCCTTGCTTTGCTCTGTCAAAACTTGAAAGAGCACCGTCAAGATTCTAATCTTTATCTACATAGGGAAGATTGCTCAGGTGATGAATAAAGATTTGAGCCCATGTCCTACACTTAACGCACATTTTACCTTACTGCACTTAACACAAAATGCAACAACAGGCTATCAAACCAGAACATAATTTGTTGTCCATTACAGCAACATTTACATGCCATGCCAGTGACTTTGCTGTGAGAACGCACAGCCGTCCCTGTGGGGATTGCATGCCTTTCTCCATCTTGTGCTGGCAAAGGGAAGGGCTGAAAACTAAAAGGCTCCATTTTCTTTGCTCCAATTAAAAATCTATTCCAAGAAAAATACTAAAAATGGGGGTCAAGATCCTACACCAGAGTGCCCGGGTAGCACAGTTGGTAGATTCGGCACCCATTTATAGAGGTTTAACCCTTGACGCAGCGGGCCTGGGTTTGACTTTGTTATTCCCCCTCTCTCATTTCTTCAGCTGTCCTGTCAAATAAAAGCCTAAAAATACTAAAAAATAATCTTACGTATTGAACGTAACGTATTGAATCTTTCTAAAGCATGATCTTTGTGGTTATGTTAAATGATTACAGGCATACATAAGAAATGAAACAAAACGTATCCACTCTTGCTCTGAATAAAGAGACGTCTCACATCTGCAGTTTCACCTGCTTAGAGGAGGGCCAAAACAAAGGAAAGGCCAGTCAGGTTCCCTTGGTCCAAAAAACAGCCTTAATAACCTGAAGAATACAGAGAATGTGGTTGTGAAACGTAGCTCAGTACTACCATGACAGCCATCATTGTGTGATAACTTTTTTTCCTAATTTTACTCTACAGCAATATGTGGCTACCCAAATAGATTATTTAAAGTGCAACAAACCTTGAATGAGTGTTGCCTATCTGCCCAAACGGCTAATACAGCAGACAGACAAACTAGTCATGGCCCTGTATTCTCTCACCAAAGATGTTGTTGAGGAAAACACAACAACAGGCACTTTTCAAAGGAGCAGGATGGGAGTTTGAAAAGGGCAAAGGTTTAGTGGGAAATTATAAGTGGTTTTACCATCGGCTTTAAATTTGAATTGTGTGTTCTATAGCTGCACCGACACTGTGATTATACTGTTGATCAGAGTGGAATTAGTGCTGAAACAATTAGTTGATAGTATATATCCAGAAAGAGGAAATTTCAACACGTAGCTCTGTTGTTTGTAAATTTGGAGTGCTGTCAGTAGCGAGAAAAATCGGTGCTGCCTAAACCAAGTTCTCCTCCTGCTAGAGTTAACACCAAACAACCTTAAACAGGGCAAGTTTCAAACTTGTTTTTAGCCTCGAAATATGCTTGAAATGTCATTACAAGTGCCTAGCCATGTGCAGTAATTTCTTCCAAGAGAACACAGCAAATTTGACTGCAGTAGATGTGACAGAAAGATGTGTTTCGACTAGTGTGGACTTCACCGGAAAACAGGAAATAAACAGAGGTATGTGCACTGGCCAAAACATTTATGCCTTCTGTCACATCTACTGGAGTCACAGGTTACACAGCTAAGTCTGTTGGGTGCTAATTCTAGCAGCAGGATAACTCAATGTAGGCAGCACTGACTGTTTTCATTTTTCTCGCTACTGACAGCACTCCACATTTAACAAAAGACCTATGTGTTCTTGAAATTGACCGGAACTCTCCTTTAACAACATATCTTCACACTTAGATTTTAGATAAATAATCATCAGTAATGTGGACATAATGTAAGTGGAGAAGAGTGAAATAACAGAACAGTCTGTTAAGTTGAGATAAGTATTTATCACTTTACTGTAATGCAGTCTTTAAAACCAGTAAAAGAAAACACTTATATCATATCACGATATAACGATATCCAAAATCTAAGACAATATCTAGTTTCATATCACAATATCAATATGATATTGATCGTTATTGCCCACCCTAAGTCAAGCAATCATTTATCTTACAGTAATGTAAGATAAATGATTGCGGTGCTTCTCGATTGTGAAAATTTCTCAGTTTAAGATTTTTACACTATTTTCTGGCATTTTAAAGGCCTCAACAATAGTCTTGTTAATTGATTTTTTGCAGCCTTACAACATTTTTTTTCTCCAATCGGCTGTTATGGTTTTATAATCCATAACTATATCTAATAGAAGGACATTATTTTCTACACATACATTTAGAATGCAGTTGTGCCTGAACACGTCAGAATGATTCAGAGAGTTTCGAAAAGTGGACATGGAAGTGGGTACTCTGAAGTACAAAAGGAAAGACAAAAACAGTTCCGTTGCACATACGGCGATGAAACAACCTGTCAGTCAGCAAGTTCTTGAAGGTGGACAGAGATGGCTCACACTTTTTCAAAAACACAACAGAGAGACTTCTCTAATGTCACTACATGTCGCTAAAAAATCAACAGTCAGTTGAGAGTTTGTCTGTCGAACCACTGAAGCTACACCATGGACCATGACTTCAACTTTGACCTACTGGTCTAATCATGCTGAAACTCTGTTACACCGAGCAATGACTTACTTGTTTTTGGGGCCTAACTGAGCTCGCTGCATGTTAAACAACAGATTAATAAGCAAATTCTTGTTGAATGTATTTCAAATACAATTTGTGGTTCAATATGATTCAACCAGTATTTTTAAACAAACTCAAACCAAAATAAAAGTTCTAAATTACACGTTTACTGTCTTCTCTACCAGGCACTATTGTAAGTAACTAAAAAACATTCATTGTAGTACGATTGTCTTGCCACTTTGCAAAAAGGGCAAGAATCCCTGCTCCCTGCCACAGAGAAGAAACCTGATCTCTGAGTTTGAATGGGTCATGTAACCAGAGATCTGCTGCATACAAACAAATACAGATACCTACATTATTTGTATCAATTGTTGCTGAAATAGTGGTTCCTCCAGCATAGGATGAAAGGACCAAGCTGAATGGCATGTTTCTGGTTAACAAGAGTTTCATATGTAAGATGATATACATATAGCCTAATAATATAGGAATAAAAAATAATCAGCAAAACTACTTTTTTATTTGAGATGGCAATTAAGTGGCAAACTAGTCAAACTTTACAAAAAAAGTTTCAATTGGACATAATGTTTGCTTATGCTGACCTTCCAGGAACAAAATTAGAAATTTTAACATCCGGTTTCATCTTTCATCTTTTGTTATTATGTTTCTTTTGGAGCCCTAGCCATAAATACATGAATAGATCTAAGAGGGAGGGATCATGGAAGAAGTACTCACACTGAACCAGTCTCTACCTTGATTTCACAAAAAAGGAATCCAGAATAGCTCTGCGGATGCTTAGATGCATCTGTTTTTGTAAATTAAAATTAAACGTGTCCATAAGATACCAAGCCAAGTGTTACTTTGGTGACAAGAGTGTCATCACTGATATTTTCCATCACCTTCATTTCTGCTCCATCTATTATGATCTTTCTCTTAAGTCAAACATGTCTTGCTGCCAGGAAAGATGATAAGGTCTGGAGCATGTAGCAAGCTATGGGCTGGGAGTTGGTGGACATGTATGCAGCTTTGCTGTAGCTGCAGCTATTCATGACAGCTCAGCGAGAATAAATGGGTTACGTACTATGCAAGCTGCAACTTAAAGTTGTGTATGCATCACCTTCGCACATCAGAATCTGGAATTGGATTTACTGCTTGTTAGAAAAACACGAAACCAAGTTATTCAACTGGTGTTTACTTGGTGACTCATAGCTCTGCAGTTGCAAACGCTATTGTCAGTGACTACCAGTTATACTACCTAATATGTCACTAATGCTAGCCTGTTAGCTAGTTGAGCTAGTTAGCGTACCTAGCCGCACAAGACGTTATCAACATTTCTCGTACTGGTACACCATCTCACCTTCCGCGATCACCCTCTTGATCCTCAGTTTCAAGTCACCGAGCTCAACGACTTGTCCGACGAAATCATTCTGGTCCCGGCTGGCCGCTCCGGATGTCCCAGGCCCGGCTAGGAAATCCAGTGCCGATTGGAAAAGAGACATTTTTATCCAGCGTCCTGCTTCAAACTCACACAGGCCGGCTCCAGGTAAGGGAATGTGCTGTCTGAACCCCAGCAGACTCAGCGGGAAAAAACTCTACGGCGGTGTACTCTGTTATAAAGGCTTATATTCAGATGGTATTATTATTTTACTGAAAGCAAACATCCTCTTCCTGCTGCTAGGTTGACGAGGCCGCCACCATCGCCAGTGCTGACTTCCGTGAAGTGTGATGACGTCAGGACACAATTAGGTCATGTGATAAGAAGAGAAAACCTCCGGAACAATCAAAGACAGTTAATAATATACAGTCTATGGGAACAATACAAGATGTTTTGTCTTCTTCTTCAGTCTCCAGTTGTTTTTATTGTGACTGTAGCTGTCAAAATCGAAATAAAAATCGATCTGTTGTTGATTTTAATTAACAACACACTGTAGATGCTCACGAACAATACAAACTGATCTATTCCAGTCAAGAAACGTAAGCATGTAGCAACGTGTTCGAATCCTTGCTGTAACATTAATGTATGGGTTAACTGGATAAAACATTACGAATAAGTCATTTTTGTTTTTGCAATGAAGCCTACTTTGAAAAACTTAAATTCATCAGGCAGTCAGTAAACATTTTGTATGCATCATCTCTCTGGTAGCCTACATATTTTTCTCGGTTATTTGCTAATACAGAGAGGTCAAGAGGACGTATACACACAAAGTTTAAGTTCCACAAACTTTATAACACATGGCAATTTTCTAATTACAGAAAAGAGTCGTAAGCTACTATATATAGCACTGCTGCTTTTTAAAAGGCTTAATTTTAATGTGTATATCAACACATAATAGACCATAGGCCTACATTGTTTTTAGATTTTCTGTAATGGAATGTAATAATTTGAAATACCATAATCAGAATTAATTGTGTTTTTTTTTCACATAACTAAGACC
Source organism: Etheostoma spectabile (assembly GCF_008692095.1). NCBI lineage: Eukaryota > Metazoa > Chordata > Actinopteri > Perciformes > Percidae > Etheostoma > Etheostoma spectabile. Next base: position 19,450,494 of record NC_045737.1, on the reverse strand, counting down.
ATAGAGAAGTGTAGAAAAAAAGGTTAACGTCAAATTATTCCAAAGGACATAAATGAAGGGATCCCATATTTTCTATCTTATTAGAGGTCCTTTGCTGTAAAACGAAGCCTTGGATCTCATAAGTACATAATTTTGTAAATTAGTACGCCATCTACTGGACACATCACTATTACATGTATTTAATTTAAGGCAAGGCAGCTTCATTTGTAAAGCACATTTCAGCAACTGGGCAACTCAAAGTGCTTTACATAAAACATTAACCAGACACAGACACATGGACTCTCAAGTAGTGCAATGCAGACATGTGCAGTCATTGGGAAAGAATTCCATGATGAAACAAAATGACAGATCCAGCTACTGCTTGTTACAAAATGTGAATTTAGGCTGTACCGCAGGAGATATGAGCTTATGTGGAGGCCAAGCCTGGATCGATAACTTGCTGTGGAGTGATGCCAGAGTCCATTAATATACTTAAATGTCTATCAGAATCAGTCAAATTAGCCACAAAAAGGTTTGTCTCGGTGAGACTACAGTCATAATTAGCCGGATTTAAGACCTATGTGCTACAAAGTCCAGGGCTTTGCAATCTTTTTCAATGAAGGCACTCTAAAGGCACATTATTTTACAATCAACAAGAAAATTAGATTTATTCGAGAAGAGTACAAGTCCAAACCAATATTAGTTTGTGGGGGATTTTGTCTTACACTAAATCAAAAGAATTATGGGACCCATGTCTATGCATGCTTAAGGCACTGGTTTAGGCATACAATGTATTTATCATAACATAGTTTGAATCAAACAGCCACTGTCAAAAAAAAAACACTGGCTCTGCGGAATTTAATTTTTGAGATTTACAGAAAAATTATGCTGTGCTTGTTTAACCCTTGTGTTGTCCTCCCGGCTAAAGAACTTTACACTTTTTTCAACATTTTTCCCCTCGGCTTACGGCACTTTTAAAAAAAATTTTTTTTAAAGTTATGTTATTTCAATATTTTTGTTGTTTTTTTGACATTGGGTTGCTTTTTCAATGTTTTTTTCTAACTTTTTTCTGCATTGTGTCACTTTTACTTTTGACGCTTTCATACTGCTACCTGATACAACGAGTTTTACACTTATTCTTGGAATTCAAGATCAATACACCTTATTTTTGGGTTTAAAAAGCAGAAATATGCTTTACATAAATAAAACACCCAAAATCCAATAAAAGTAGTGTAATGAGTCTTAATTTTACTGGAGAAGAGGGTTGCATGGAACCATCCATGTTAATTTCTGGCAATTTGGTTGAAAGAAAACCATATTTTTTCTTCTTATTCTTTGGAAAATGGGTCAAATTGGAACCAAAGACAACAGGAGGGTCAAAGATGCATCATGAATGCACACTGTTGGAAAGTCCCACACAATTTACTCTTGTGGCTTTGCCAGTGTTTGTGATAAGCATGGCGCCATGAGCACTAGGTGCGTCCCCTATTTTTTTAAACATTGAATCTTGAGAAATATTTATTATGCTTCAGCCATGCCAAATTCAAGTCAGTTGTCTGTTTGATAGCAACAACATAATGAATGTTGATTACACCAACATCCTTTGGTTTTGGGTAATGCTTTTATCAAGCTCTTGCCACAGCTCTTTTGATAAAGGCATAGTTACAACATGTGTGGTTAAGAGGGTGGTAATAACTCAGCAAAACTCAGAAGACAGAGTCTAAGTTCACAGTATGCATTTTTGCAATCTGGACTCTGGGTCCTAGGAAGCAGATGCTGACACAAGAGAGAGACTAAAGTACTTCTTTAGCCATTCAAGTTATCAGCACACATTAATGCAAAGTAGACTGCTAAATAGGACATGGCTTAACTATAAACGAAAATGTCCATAATGAAAAAAGTTTGGGTGGCACCACTTGACATTGAGGAGGACCGTTCTTCTATCTCAGTGATTGGGCACACCCCTAAAACGCTCTTAACGTTCTTGCTCTCTGATTGGCTAATATGGCTCCTTTGAAGCACCACAAGACAGTTTGTCATTGGTCGAACAAGACGCCAGTACAACGGTGATCATACACCTCCTTCATAGACTGATCCGTCGGCTGATGTGGAACCAGTTTGCAAAGAACCAATCAAAATCCTTAATTTTGACAGGCAAGTTTCCCGCGTGCACGAGAGACTTGTTCCTACAATTCTATTGCGCGTTCACGTGTGGGTGATGTTCAAGACTTCTACGCAATGCAAATACAGTGCGTGGGTTAAAGAATTCTAAAGTACACAACATGCATTTGTTTTGCTAAAAAAAGGACGTAGATTGGCAAGTGGATAATCTCATATAGGGTTACAGTATATTCGGGCTATGCGTGGGTATTTCTGTTACATTCCTATTACGAACTATTATCCCAATCTGGACATATGCCTACCTATAGTCTAGATTAAATCCCTTTTAAAATCCCAGTAGGGGAAGCAAGTTTGGTAAACTATGTGACAAAAAACAACACTAACCCAAACTAGCAAATACTCCACGATGACTGAGCCAGGAGCCCGTCTAGCAACTACATGCATTTTTGTAAATTAAATATAATTAATACAAGTAATAAACAAGGCTGACCGTGCGTGAGTGCACCTGAAAATGCCCCAATCCCCCCCAAAACAGGCAATAGGCTACTTATGAAATGTAACCTTAAAAATTAGCAATTGTAAAAATACACAGGCCATATATAAAATAAGCATATACAGCCTAGTATGTAATGATGAATTAGCATTAGAAATAAATACTTCAAATATGTAGGCTAGGCAAAAAACAAAACAAATAATGTTTTGGTTGAATACAAAGTTTTTCACTTGGAACGTCTGTATTTTACTCATTCAATTAACACTTGTGTTAACACTAGTGTTAATCGAATGAATATTCGTGTTCATGTACTTCTTTATGCTGGGTATTTTATAGTTTCAATGAAACAGTTGATACGCCTATGTAAAAACACATAGGCCTACGTTTTCTAAATAATATTTTGGCAAGGTGTACGCTTTTCCATATCATTGGTCGAACTCATTTGATGACCGAAAAAATCCTTTAATTTTAAGGTTTGGGGTTAAATCATAAAAAGTGTGGCAGTAGGTAGGTCCCTAGGGAGTTGGGTTGGGAACCGGAGGGTCTCTGGTTCAAGTCCCGGTACGGACCAAAGGACGGAGTGTTGATTGGTAGCTTGAGAGATGCCACTTCACCTCCTGGGCACTGCCAGGTGCCCTTGAGCAAGGCACCGTACTCCCCAACCATTCAGGGCAGCCCACTCATTCTGACATCTCTCCATTTGTGCATATTTGTGTGTGTGTATTTCAAGCCAGTGTGTAGTGATTGTTAACAAAGAGAGTGTAAATTGTAATTTCCCACTGGGGATCAATAAACAAAATAAATTCCTAAAATCATTAATACGTTTTGAAACTTCTTGAGGCACCTTTAAATATGATCTAACTCAGTTAGGGAGCTATTCAGAATCAGCTTTGTTTGCAAAGTACACATCATTGACAGTAAATATGAATGTTATATTAACCGTCTATTGTCCACATTCAAGGACACTGAGTCCGTTTTTTGTGTAGTTTATTGAACAATGTGCGTTCTTGAACATGGCTCGCTCTTCTACGTCATGACGCCGAGGCGTGGTCTGTCAGTTTTCCTTGGCAGCCCCACGCCTGCCTTTGACAGAGCTAACTGCCGCGCACTGTAATTCCCAAGCCATTGAAACTAAGTCGCTAGCCGGTAATTTAATTCAACAAGATCCCTCTCCTCAGGGACAGTTTGCTTCAGAAAGGCGCTCGCTCTAACCGGTGTTTGGCAGCCGACAAATGGACGCGACAAACATGTCTAAAGACACGGAAGGGAAGAGCGAAAAAATTATGGATATGGAGAGCAAGGTGTTGTGGTACCCGGACTCCAAGAGGAACACACATATGGACAAGTTTAGGATACAGGTCAACACTGACTACGGTCTTAATCTGGGTGAGTAGAGAGGAGGAAGGAAGACAGTCAGGACCCAGACAGAGAGACAGACAAAGAGCTGTGTTGCAATGAAGACATGTCGGGTGTCATTGCGCCTGCGAAGCCTGCGAAGCTGTACATCTCCGCAGCTGTCTTTACGTCCGTATGGAAGCTATACTCTCAATTACCTCACTGTCTGAAGCTGCTAACAGTGTAATGTTTCAAGCTAGCTTTGGTGTGCAACCGTAAATGGGTATACCGAAGAGACAGTGAATCCGCACATCTTTTCAGGTATCAATACCTGAAGAGATGTGTTAAATGCGTCTGTATTAGTCTAGACTAATACGATTAATATTAATGATGCTGCTATTAGCTGTTTACAACACCGCAGCTCTGCTTCATGTTGGCTGTCATGGATCACTTCCAGCTCCGCAGTGAAGACGCACTGCCTGCAGAGCTGCAGGCGATACAAGAGAATGTTTTAAGCCAACCGTTTTGGAGGAATGCTTAAAAACCTGGTGCGTCGGTTATTGAATAGAGAGAGAGAGAGAGAGAGAGAGAGTGTGTACGTAATTGAGGAGAGATGGGAGCGGGTGTGAGTGACGACATCATCTGGTGTGTGAATTGTGTCAAATTAAGAAATGGAGTTGAACACCTGTGTTAATTTTCAAAACTATGTTTGCTTTAAATTCTCTGGGTCCTTACTAAACTAAAATCCTTCTCTTTTTTTTTTCACCATGCATAAACAATCTTAGTGTATACAGTATTTGTTTTGGCTAAACTACCAAAACAGCTGCCTGAGAGGACAACCTTTCCTTTATGTCAGTGGTTTCCAGTCTGGTAGTCCAGATCTCCCAAAGGTTGCATTATAAATCTCAGCTTGTTTTGCTTTAGAGGTACTTGATTGTACCTCTTAGTCTGAACTGTAGCAACTTGACATACATGTTTAGAGCTGATAGTCACACCTGTAAGTTAATATGTTTTGTAATACATCTGTGGAAATCAGTGATTCTCTATACTCTAGCCAACTACAATGACCTGTACCAGTGGTCGGTGGACAGCTACCCAGATTTCTGGGCAGAAGTGTGGCGCTTCTGTGGAGTAGTCAGCTCCAAACCATATGAGGAGGTGAGTGGTAATTTGTATCCAGAAGGAGAATGGTTTCAATGTCAACATTTAACAGGCACTTTACCAGGGAATCTGACCATAAAAATATGAACAAAATCCTATAAAAAAATCTAATAGATATAATAGAATATTGCCAAACACTTAGTTTTTTAAGTTCTGAAATGGCCGGCAGAGTAAAAAAAATCTCAGCATAAAGATTCAATGAATGACCAGCATTTCACTTGTGGGAGGTTTTTTTCATGGTGGTGATTTTCAACTCTGACAGTCTGCTTTATTTTTATGGCCTACATTAACCTTCTTCACTGTCATTACTCATACATACCTCTTTTTTGTAACACTGTAAAATGGTTCAGAGTGTTGTGAACAGACATGTGGCCTTTAACATGCAATTATGGGGCAACATTCATGAAATGCACAATTTAAGATCAAATCTACGTGTACAAACAAATTGTGTGGAATTCATGTTTTCTCCACAATGCTTGTATGTAAAAACCAAATTTAGCCCCTGAGTTTATTGATACACACAACTTCCTTTTTGGAATTATGGTCTAGTCTTAAAGCATTAAATAACCCAAAACAATATTAAATATTTCAGCAGAGTTTTTAGTTTATTTTCAGCATTTTTACATTGCATTTCTAAAATGTTTATTATTTAAATACAATACAAAACCCAAGTTGATTTGATTGAAGGCAAATGACGTAACATATTTCATTATTGCTTTATATGATTTGCACCACACATACAGAGCTGCTCATGAGTATGGGAACCCCGGCTTAAGTTGGTGAAAAAGAGGAATAAAAAAAAAAATCATCTTTTGGAAATTGATCTTATTGCCTTAATTAAAAAATTCTTCCTTTTAGTCAATTTAAGCTGGGATTACTATACTCATTAGCAGCACTGTCATTTGTTGTTGCAACATAGCCCCCCTTGAGCGATGTGTTCTCAGAGCTGGCAGTAAATCTGGTTACGTGAAAGAGGGAAATGCCTCAATAGGTTGCATATCCACTGTGTGCATCCATCCTATGTTGTTGTTATGTCCCATTGGCTTGCCAGCCAATTCACATGTTTGGTTTATATTTTTAATTCAGACTGTCTCTATTTTCTCATTCACATGTAGATAGATAGACACTTTATTCATCCCCCTGTGGAAATACAGGTATCCAGTAGCTCACACAATCTGTGTTAGCATATAAATATTGATAAGAGACATTACGTGTGCAGAGATTTGAGATAAAAAATTGTGAATGAAGCCCATTGAATTGTAATTATTACTAAATAACTTAATTGTTGTGCTATGAGTTGGCGAGGAGTCATTTTCTATGCAAAGGCAGTAATCTAATATGATTCAGAGCTTAGGACCTGCTACTGAAAAAGCTCTGTCCCCTCTGGTTTTCAGTCTGGATCTTGGACAGTCTAAAAGCAACTGGTCAGTGGACCTAAGTGCTCTGACTGGAGGATCATTGAAAGACATAAATTATCACACAGAATTATAGCCCTATTTTTTTTTACATACATTTCTTTATCCACTTATCCACTTTATTAGGTTTGCCGTCCCAGCAGACAGTAGATTGAAGACATGGAGACAATAAACCAGACGATCAATCCTTTTGTAACAGTGATGCACAGAGGACTAGGCTATTAAATCCCCAATTCTGCGCCAGCAAGAGCGCCAAACCTTTAAACTGCATGCTCTTGGTCAACAACTCTGTGTGTGTGTGTGTGTGTGTGTGTGTGTGTGTGTGTGTGTGTGTGTGTGTGTGTGTGTGTGTGTGTGTGTGTGTGTGTGTGTGTGTGTGTGTGTGTGTGTGTGTGTGTGTGTGTGTGTGTGTGTGTGTGTGTGTGTGTGTGTGTGTGTGTGTGTGTGTGTGTGTGTGTGTGTGTGTGTGTGTGTGTGTGTGTGTGTGTGTGTGTACCAGGTGGTGGATGTATCCAAACGGATCTCGGATGTTCCACAGTGGTTTAAAGGCGCTCGGCTCAACTACGCTGAGAATTTACTCAAACATGCAGACCAGGACAAAGTAGCTCTTTATGCTGCAAGTAAGTATATTAGGTGTATTGTCAGCTGATTAATAACACAGTGCTGCCCCTTGAATGTTGGCTTTATTGATCTCCATTAGTAATCAAATCTATATTCCTGGCGGTGTTAAATTCATGCATTGCATTGAGTAAAAAAAACATAACGCAGCGCTCATTCTAGTTTAATTCTCCTTCATTAAACATACCTCACACCTAAACACACATTCAAATTCTTTGTTGAATTACACTCAAATTATTTTGTCAACTAATCATTCTTTTTCATGACAGATCTGTAAAACTGAGTTTTTCCACAAAGAATTATGCAAAAGCACCACTTTATATTTTGTGTTTAACAGAAATGTGCTCATCCGTTTCTTGGAAAAGAGTCGACTAAATACATTTTAGGCAACTAACTACGAGGATTAGTTGAGTAATCAACCAAGAGTGGTCATACCTGTGCAGTGCAAGTTCAGTTTACATGGTATTTTTGTTTGTTTGCCTTAGCTACTGTTTCTTCAGTCTGCTGTTTTTGCAGTTTCTCCCATGGTAACTTTTAACATATTGTGGGTCTCTCCCTCCCTGATTTACCAGTACCTGTGTTAGGGGTTGGGGTGTTTTCTCTCCTGAGTGTCACAAAATTGTCTTTACTATTAGTAAATGAACTAAACCGAGAGAGAGTCAGAAAGACACGAAAGAGGAGAGTGGAGGTTGCATTTGAGCACAGAATCGATGCAGCGGTGAACGCAAGGTTGCATACGTCACTTTGTTAATAGATGAACTGCTGCTCCCTCGTCTATCTCTCAGGGCTGTCACATACTAATGGATTGGCACTACTTTATTGCCTAGCTGTGTATATGAGGGAGAGTGGGCCTTTCACACACACACACACACACACACACACACACACACACACACACACACACACACACACACACACACACACACACACACACACACAACCCTTACCATCACTCTAACCATAACCTAATTCTAACCCTAATCCTAAAACCAAGTTTTAACCCCCAAAGCCCTTTTAAAGTAGTGGGGTCCAGCATTTTGGCCCCACACAGCTGTCGGACCCCACAAGTATACTGGACTCCTGGTTTTTGGATCCCACAAATGTAGTTAAACAAGACCACGCACATGCACACGCACATGCACATGCACACCACCTTCTGCAGGAGCTGTAATGTAATTATTAGACGGTACAGTTGTCACAATGCCGTGGAGCCTCTCTGAATGTCAGTGAACTATTACTTAGAGAGACAATGAGGCCTGTTCCTGTCTGTGGCTCGGTCCTGCCCCACTATCATTCTCTATTTATGTCTCCATGTCTCTGTTTTTCTTTATCTGATCTTTAGATTTGAATTTCAGGGGTTTTATTGGCATTTATATCAAGTATATCAAGTGTAAGTAGTACAATCAGTCTACGTGTCCTTAGCTGTTTACAATATTTTGAAATGTAAATATTTATCTCTGTTTCTGTGTCTCTGTTTGCAGCTGAGGCAAATGAGGAGATTGTGAAGGTGACGTTTGGGGAGCTGAGGCGCGATGTGTCGTTGTTTGCTGCAGCCATGAGAAAGATGGGCATCCAGACTGGAGACAGGGTTGTAGGTGAGTCTCTGATGAATTTCTCTCTGTCCAACAATCATGTAAAAGGAGAATGATGAAAGTTTACTTTTCTATCAAGCAGCAAAAAAGGATTAGCGTCAACATAGCAACGTCCTGATTAGCTGACTATCGCGCATGCACACATCGCAATATTGATGCTAAAACACAATATCGTTCAGCCCTAAACCAACTTAGTTGCTAGATAGATCAATTGCTCTCCTCCTGACGTGTTTCCTTTTTTCCCTTTGTCTTTTTTTTTCTTATTTACTTCATCCTCTCCTTTCTTCTCCCTTATTTCGTATTTAAAACTTGTTACAGCATGAGTTGAACGTGGGCTCCGTTGCTGTAGCTCTGTCTGTGTGTTTGAGCTCGCTGGTAAGGAGGGCTGGCTGTCTTGGCAATCGTTGCAGCTCTTTCTGAAAGTCACTATTTATTTTTTCAAAGTCCATATTTGTACAAGGAGGAATGGCTGAGGACGCATGTTTCTCTGCAGTGCCCCGCTGTACAGTACATTCATCCAGATCTGCAAATGTATACAACCGCAAACCTAGTAGCACCATAACTACTTCAATGCATTTTATTGTACAGTTCCTCACCCCAATTTGTGAACAGAACATATTTTGAAAACAACAAGTGTCAAATGCTAAAAGATTATCTGCTCCACCTCCGTAGCATACAGAGCAGTTAGCGCTGCTCAGCTAGGTTTAGTTACTTAAGGGTTGTCAAACAAAAGCCAGAAGACTTTTGAAGTTGAGCTATTCGTTGACCAGACTCCTTGAAGAAAGAAAAAAATAGGTTTGGTGGCCTTAAGAGGTTTTTAGATTTTGAAAATACATACCCATACATACAATTGTTAACCATACAAGTGCAGTTTTATTAGTTTGTTTCATTCAGCTATTTTAAAGGGTGTCAGAAACCTCCACATTTTGCAGTTTGGTCAAATTTGTAATGAAATTCATTGTGAGCACAAATCTAGTCTGATTACTATTCACAGTAGTTAGGTTCACATCTCTCTCATAAATTTATAATACATATATTCTACGGGTTGTACTGCCGCAACAGTAATCTTAAATATTAATCATTTACAAGAATTAAAATAAGTATAATGTAACAAAAAGTCTCCCACGCAGTTAGTAACAGGTCATTTTAGTGACACCAGTCAGTCAGGTCGGTTATTGGGGGGGACGTGAATGTGAATGTGTGACTTCATGTTCCATCATCCATCATGTTCAAAAAGATGGCTGCTATTCATGAGCTCATATTGAGAATGTGTGTGTGTGTGTGTGTGTGTGTGTGTGTGTGTGTGTGTGTGTGTGTGTGTGTGTGGTGTGGGTGTGTGTGTGTGTGTGTGTGTGTGTGTGTGTGTGTGTGTGTGTGTGTGTGTGTGTTCAGGAGGAACGAGGAACGATGGATATTGTGGTAGAGAAATCCATTAGCTAAATGACTTAAGCGCTGGGGGAATCTCATTAGAACGACTGGAGGGATGACCAGAAAGGGAGACGTAGCTACAGAGAGAGAGAGAGAAAGAGAGATACCAGCTACTTCACGCCTGCTTTCTCCTCTCTCCCTATTACTTTCCTCACATATCTAAACACAAATCTGCGTGTGTGGGTTTTAAATGTGTGCCCTGACCTCACTTGTATGTTAAAGCCGGGAGATGTCCTTGTCCCTACCCAGGTTGTAACTTAAATGTCTTGTCAGTGTCTGTAATCCAGGAGATATATAGGCACTTAGCTGATGAAGCCAACTAAGCTTTATAGCAGGAAAAGAGCCCACCCAGCACATGTACGCACGCACGCACGCACGCACGCACGCACGCACGCACGCACGCACGCACGCACTGTTATGAAGGCTGCTAGCCTTTACGGCCACTGTTCATCTATTGTGGAATTCATATTTATTTATTTTTTGTGTCATTAAAAACACACTGTGCAACCACAGTCTTTTACTGTTCAGTAATAACAATGTCAAATCAGCAAAATAAAACAAAGCAGCATTATCACGTAAAATAGTACGTAACAAACAAAATAAAAATGGTTTTAATTACAGAAATTACAGGAGTTGAATTTCAACTTCACTGGCATTTTAAAGACAACACTTAAACTGACTCCACCCAGAGATTTAGCAACTATCCGATCACATTATACTGGAACATCTAAGTGCAGATCTTAGACTAGGATCAAGACTGAAATACTAGTCAGTCATCTCTGGTTAAATCTCCTCTCCTCTCCTCTCCTCTCTTCTCCTCTCCTCTCCTCAATATTCCTTGCATTACATTCATACAGTATTGCCAAACCAACTACAGGGGTTTTCCTGCTTAGAGGAATCTTTTTGGAGCCCCCCCAAAAAGGTTTTAGCCAGCCCCAAAGGAAACTCACCATCACCAAAATGACAAGAATTGAGAATAAAAATAGCAATTCAAATCCGCTCTAAAATGAAGAAGAAAATTGCAAATGTTTATGAGGAAGAAAAGGCACTGAAGGATAAACACAATGTGTTTTGGTGAGTAACACTATAACAAGAACTCCTCAGGGCATCTTTAAAAAGCCTTTGTGTAAGAACTTTATTCATTTCAAAACCATTTATACTGCTTGGTATAATCAAAGTTTACCACAGAGTAGCCTAACGGGGTTAGGAGCTATCCTTCAGGGCATGTTCACAGAAATTGTCCATGAAGGATGCAGGTCACACAAGTTTCTTGTTAGGGATTTCAAACCACTGGTCCCTAGGTCACATTTTTGTTTTTGTAACCATTGTCCAGTTACTGCTCAACTCACATGACTAAAATTAAAATTCTAATGGGAAGAATCCAACAAATTCAGTTTTTCTGCTTCTACTGCTACTTTTTGAGTCATTGAAATGAATGTACGTTTCATAAATTGGTGGGATAAAAAGTCTAAAAATCTGTAGAACAATAGCACTGTGAAAATACATTTGATTTATATTAAATTGAACTATAGCGAAGAGGCAAAGAAGTGGTGTAACAGCAAAGTAGCCATTAACATCCTGAAAGGCACGTTGACTTTCATTCAGTTTTTATCAACAAACCTGAAATGTCTTATAGCAGTATGTATGATTAATGAGATAGGAGCAGGAGTGTGTTCCTTTGACGTGTAAGCAGTGTTGTTCCAGCATAGCAAGATAGTGATTCATAACAGCAGCCGCAGAAGCAGTCAGGCAAGGTGTAGTAGTGAAATTATGATCTGTGACGCTATTTATCCTGGTCCAGTGTGAGAGGATAATGATTTATGTGAGTGTCTGTAGAGCCGGAGTAGCAGGATGGTGATCTGTCAGCCCGAAATGTCATCCAGCCAGGATCAGCTTCCTGGTTACAGCAGGAGTCAGCATAGCAACCAATAAAATCCTGATTAGTCATGATTCATAGGAAGTGACAGTACGGTTGCCTTTAGCCTTAGACCAGAGTGCTTTGCTGGAACCATCGGCTGTTTTATTGTTTTATCATGCTAGATTAGATGCATTTTAGCAATTAAATAATTTACTTTATGTCATTTAGTTTTTCCATAACAATTTTATTCTTGTCTTTTAAACTAAAACCTTTATTAATTACATTTGAATGCAATACATTCAGTTTAGTTTAGGGATTGACCAATACGGATTTTTCAATGCCAATACCCATTATTAGTAGTTAATGAAACTGATAACCGATGTTTGGAACCGATCAACATTTACCATGAAAATGAAAACCTTTAAGTCAAAATTAAGATAGATAGAACAGATAAAGTGTATAATATTAAAATCCAGTGATTACGAGAGGTGTGATAGTATTACATTGAGATGGAAATTGTCTATACTGATACTGTGCTAAGTGAACATGTAAAAATGTATGCACTCCTATTTGGTGTTCTTTTTTTTTCTATGGTACAGTTGTTAACATCTCTCTTTCTCTCTCTCGCTGTCTTTCTGATTGTCTGACTCCGTCCAGTGAAAAGACTTGTGTTGTCCTTGGGCACCATTTCCTTTATTGATCAAGGAGTATTTCACAGCAAGACAGCCGTAATGATCTCAGCCCTGCTTGTTAAGAATGAAATATTCTCACTGCCCTGGTTGATATTCGTCACCTCTCTCCAACTCTTCAACTCCCCTCTCTCTATTAACATTCTCATTTTTCTCTCTCCTCCTTTTATCCAGATTATTTCTGCTCAATATCTTTGCGGCTCTTTCTCTTCCCTCCTCTCTCTTTGTCTTCTTCCTCTATTTTCTCAGTGAGGTGCCCCACTATGTGGTACCATTCATTTATAAGACTATATAACACATCCAATTGCTCTTATTTTACTACTGCTATATATCACATAACTTAGATGAATCTAACAAACAATTTCCTGACTTGACTTTTCTTCTACTATAATGTACTATACTGTACTTTAATTTCTGTAGATACTGACTAAACTGCATTGCTTTATTTTATCTCAAATGTCTAGGTTCTTGTCACACATGATGCCTTCAGAATCATATCACGTGATTTTTTTAAACCCCATAACATCTAGGGCTGGGTACTGAATTCAATACTTTTTAGGCACCAACCGAATTGCCTCTGAAGTATCAAAAAATGCCTCCTCATTCAATACCCAATTTCAATACCTAAGGAATCAATCTTATCAGCGTCAGGGAGCCAAGTAACATGCAGCGTGTTTCTAACAAGCTAATCTAGTGTTTGTGATTGGCTGTCTAACATTACACGTCGCAGAGACATGCAGGAAAAACTCTCTGTTGCACAGAGACAGGGCTCACGTAGTAAGAGCTGAAGCATACTGTAAATAAAAAAGATTTTGCGCAGTAATGTTGTAATTTCTTTTTGTTTAATAAAATTGGTCTCGAAAAAAGTTTTCAAACGATACCCAGCCCTACCAACAATTATAGCTGTTTTTAATGAAATAATTCATTTGGATTTCTACCTCCCCTCTCCCCCTTTAGGCTACCTGCCCAATGGTATCCATGCAGTGGAGGCCATGTTAGCAGCAGCCAGCATTGGAGCCATTTGGAGCTCCACCTCTGTCGACTTTGGAGTCAACGTAAGGGCTGTTTTATAGTGTTTGTGGCTTTTACTGTATTTCTTTATTTACAAATATTTTTTCATTGTATTTAGTCATTGAAACTTTAAGTTATAATAGAAACAGTTTCCCACACAGGGGCGCTTTGAGAACCTAATATCAGGTTTATTTTCCACATACAAATGAACTAAACCAAACGTATTGAATCTTTAGACACAGCATGTGTCTTTTTTGTGAACTTTATTCTGAGTACTAGTGCTATAGTGGCAATCTTTATCTCTTAATCCTGGCAGAGCTCATGCCTCCATTTACAGTACTGAACTGTACCGGGTTAATGGTCTTTTATCAAAGATAAAGATGTATTCTTTTAGGGGATTCATGTTTGTAGCAAAACAGACTAGCATATGCAAACAAATATAAACATGAAGAGGAAAAGGAGTAGCAGGTCTGTCTGGCAGCCTAGCCTGTGTGAGTGAGCGTGTAATCAGCTTCATCAGACAGTAGCTCTTTCCTCCATGGTCTTTGCTTTTTGTTTCTGGTGTGCTACTGCCCCGTCTGGCAGACCAGAGAACTACACTTACAATAAAAACGTTTTGTTTTTTTCATTCTTTTGTAGGAAGTAATTTGACTATACATGTCCTGTTTAGGCATTAAATAGGAATAGGAATGGTAGTAATGTAGACTCACAAGATAAAGGTATTCATTAAATTCCTCATGTGTCTGGTCTTGTGCTCATCTCATCCATCTAAATAACATTGTTCTCTGCCATAGCTTCCTTCATTCTCTGCTAACACTAATTTACTCCTGTAATGGTGTTATCTGTCCTTAAAGACAAATTATGTTGGCGAGTTAAAGTTGTTCAATTCAGGGCATACATTTACTGTTATTACTGCAGTAAAGAATGGCTTTTATTTTGATGTGCCTTTCCTGTCTACTTACTCCAGTGTTTTGTGGTTTTAACCCTCTTTCTCTTTTTTTTTTTTGGTCTCAGGGTGTCCTTGACAGGTTTTCTCAAATCCAGCCCAAGCTGATCTTCTCTGTTGCCGCTGTGGTTTACAATGGCAAAACACATGACCACATGGAGAAGCTGACCAGTGTTGTCAAAGGTCGGCAACCACATAATGTGTCTGACCATACATTATTAATTTGTTTTGGTTTAACTAACTAATGTGTGTGGGAAAACCTGCTGAAGTGACAGAGTATGTACAGACACAGTCATACTGTGCAACATGTTATTTTTGTATATATCTAGATGACTTGGTCTTTTATAGAAATTAAAACTTAGAAGGACATTCTGCTAACATGTAGAAAGGGTAAAGGCCAGTAGAGTAAAATGGAGCTCTACTGGGTTTTAAAAGTGTTTAAAGTTAAATTGTTGGAAGAATAAAAAAGAAGATGTAAAGTATGAAGTAGGATCTTTTCATCTGCTACCACAAGAGTGTCCAGAGAGTTATGAAGCATGATTGGGCCCCTCACAAAAAAATAATATCTTCCTTAAAGAACCCAACTGTGTAATATGTTCATACATTTGTTAAAATAATTTGTACTTTTGAATTGATCTCCAGTGTGTAAACTAAATTACAATTGTTAGAACACACTACACATAGGCCTGAAATTCACACTTAAGCTCAGCTCCTATATCTGAATCTTTTTTCTTTTCAGAAGGTTATAGAGTAAAGATACAAACAAAGCATCAGCCTCTCCCTCTGTCTCTCTGTAGGTCTGCCTGACTTGCAGAAAATAGTGGTGATTCCCTACGCTCGCTCGAAACATGAGACTGACCTCTCCAAGATCCCCAACAGGTGGGTGTCTGTGGATGGAACTACACTGAAGTTTTAAAACTGAAAAACTGAAACAGATTTTTTCAAATGACTAAAGCCGTATTCACACGGGATTAGTATTACCTGGTGACATCTGGTCATTTGTAATAATTACGGCCATGTCTGTAATTTGACAAGTAAAAACTCCCTCTTGCAAAGACGGATATGGGATCGTGGGGGGCTGTGGACGCTGCCTTTTTATAACCAACCTAGTGTGGACCACTGGTTGACCGGAGACCTCCGTCCCCGAGTTGACGCGCTCCCTGAGGCTTTGTCCGAGGGCTGACGCTGATGCTGTGTGGTTTCTGCCGCGGTGGCGAGGATAGGGTATGAGCGTCTGGTAGCCTCTACTGGGCCTGGCCCAAAAAAGATACGGCCTCACCCTGGCCGTCTTCCGCGCTCCACCGGGTGTTCAACTCTCTGGGTACAGATATGTCATTACATTTGTGTAAAAGCGTGCTTTGCTTATCCTTTGCGAGTGCGCCACACGAAACTCAGATGTGGAGGGGGAGATTTCTAAATCACACGAGGTCCCCAGATGATACTAACCCCGTACGAATAGGGCTTTAGAGCCGGTAAGAGATACATTCACTTATTTATACAGTATATTGTATCAGTTTTTTGTTTTTTTTCTCTCTGTTCATTTATCTTGGCAGTGTATTTATAGATGATTTCTTGGCTACTGGCCTTGGTGAGGCCGACCAGTTTCCGCAGCTGGAGTTTGAGCAGCTTCCATTCAGTCATCCTCTGTTCATCATGTACTCTTCTGGCACCACTGGAGCTCCTAAATGTATGGTCCACTCTGCTGGGGTAAGAAAAATATTGTCAAATAACATCATAAATATGGAACACTCCTCCCTCTCTTTGTTGAGTGCTTTGACAGTGCTGATCATTTTATCAATAATAGGAGAAATGTTGCATCTCACTAGCTGACCCTTGGGTTGTCCTGTATTCTTGTTTGTGCTTTTGTATAACATGTTATTTATTACGTTTTGTTAAACATTTGGAATAAGAGACCCATTTACAATTCAAAACAAAATGACACTTCTGTTTCCATTTTTGTTGGACATTTTGTCTTACTGCTCCACAAGGGTTAGACGGGCCGCAGCTGTCTCTCACACACAGATTAGCACACGCTGGTCACATCTGTTTGCAAAGCTCTTCTGAGTTGGCCCACATGTACAGTTTGCCATTCAGTGCACACCATTTATTATAATACACATATGAACGATTTGGAAAGGAGGGAATCTTCTCAATAAGGCCAGAGTTTTTAAGAAAAATAGTAAAGACAAGAAAAGTAGAGGGGGTGAAAGCATTTGAAATTTTAGGTAATAACCTTAATTCTAAAGTAAAGAAAATCTCACCTCAACATTCGTTTATTAGCTGTTTTGGAGCTTTCAATCATATATCTTGATATCAGATAGAGTTTGCCGTGTTCTTATGGCATTATAAATGATCAAATGTTCATTTTGTTCTGAACACTTCAGGGATTTTTAAAGCTAAGGTTAAAAATTAATTATTGACCTTTGCAGTTTGCAATCCTTCACCAAAAGGTCCATTTAGTATCTTGCCTAGATCTTTTGATCACGAAAATATGATCCCTGTAGCATAGGGATGAGCAGTATATTGATATTATATCGGAATCGTAACATGAAACTTTAGTCTTAGATTTTGGATATTGTTATATGACATAAATGTTGTCTTTTCTGGTTTTAAAGGCTACATTACAGTTAAGTGATGTCACTTAATGTACTAGACTTTACCCACTTAGTCATTATTACTGATTATTTATCAAAAATCTAATTGTGTAAACGTTTTGTGAAAGCACCAATAGTCAACCCTACAATATTGTCGCAATATCGATATTTATGTATATGGACTAAAATGTTGTGATATTTAATATTCTCCAGATTACCCACTCCCGTTCTAGCACCCAGTAATGTAATGATCATAACAACGCCAGAAATAACATTTGTACTTATTGAAAATGTAAAAACTAGGGCTATTAATCAATTTAAATTTTTTATCTGGTTTAATAGCATGATTATCCATAGTTAACTTGCAATTCATCAAAAGTTAATCACACAGTTTGCATCTGTTCTAAATGTACTTTGAAAAGGTATATTTTACAAGTTTGTATTGTTCTTATCAACATGGAAGCTGCCGATATGCTTAAATTTTGCATGTGCTTATTATTTTTGCAACAATCCAAAACAATGACAAATGAGTGTACATGCAAATAACTTTAGTCCAGAGAACCATCTGGAAGGGCTTTGAAACTGAACTTGCCATTCAAAAGAGTTTTCTTTCATGCCTTAATACAAATTATATCACACTTGTATTTTAGAGTGCGTTTAAAAACAATTTAATCTTTTGAATCAAATTATACAAATAACTTGACCAGCGTCACAGTCGTAGTGTATGGCTGTCATTTGGGTTTATATAACATTTCCCTCCACAAGATGGCAGCAAACCTCCATCAGCAGATCCTTAAAAGGTTATTTGCTGTCAGGAGAGCTTGTGGATGACATTTTCTTCCTGCTACAAACCAGGTCTGAGTGAGGGAGAGTGTCAGATGAATGTTTGATTTTCAAAGGACCACTGCACTTTGAAGGCTGAAACACTCAACATTCAAAACGGGTTAACACTTTAAAAAAATGCATTTACCGGTACATATTTTCACAAAACATTCTCCCTCTCTGACACACTTATTTTTCCTTTCTCTGTTTTTCTCTGTTTTCTTTTTTTGCTTCATCATCCCACCTTCTTTCACATTGGCTTTGCTATCCTTAACTTGCATGTATTTTCAATTTGCTTTCGCTTAGTCCTCCCTTTTTTAGATTATCTAATTAGGATATCTAATTTTCCCCCCTGATTTACTTCTTCTTTCATCCAGCCCCCTTTTTTTTCTGTCTATTATTATCTTCCTCTCTGTCTCTGTTTTTGTGCACCTTCCTTCTCCCCATGCTGCCGATAATTAGACAGTAATGGGTTGGTGAAAATATTTCGTATTGCGACGCTGGCAGTCCTCTCTGGCTCTGCCAATTAGCCCCGGCACTGTTGCGCTTTCTGCTTTGTTACGGTTCTGTTAACATGCTGTCAGTAGCAAGATGGCATGCACCAAAGGACGGGAATGGCAGCTGAGTCCTGCCAAAGAAGACACACACACACACACACACACACACACACACACACACACACACACACACACACACACACACACACACACACACACACAGAACCTGTTTATGTGAACAAGAACATACACATAGGCTAAAAACTAAAACACTCCCAGTCACACACACTCATACAGTTTATTCTCACCACCAGCAAATAATAACCTACCCAACTGTGATTGTTGAAAGAAATGCTTGTGTATTAGTCCTGGTCTAAAGCATATTTTATATTTTTTTAACTGAGAATGGGGTTTTAGAACATATATTGTTATAATTGGAAGAGGGAGTATTTTATTTACAGCCTGTAAATATGCAGGTTTCAAAATCTTAAAATGAATTGTAAAATGAATTGTCTTGCTTTGTCTTTCGGTCTTTTTAGGGCACGCTCATCCAACACTTGAAAGAACACATTCTCCATGGCAATATGACCAGCAGTGATGTCATCATTTACTACACCACGGTAGGTCCACATTTGTTTCACAATAGAAATGACATGCTTATAGTACCACAATGTCTGGGAAAACTTTCCACAGCTTTCTTGTTGTCTTATCTCACTTATCAGAAGAGGTAGAATGTGAGGTTATGTGCAATATTTTTAATCATGAGCCTGGTTACAAAGGCACACGCACAGATATTGTCTAATGAGCAGCATTGAGTGCTGAAGGTGAGATCTGTGCAATGTATCTTATTTTTTTCATTATGTTAAACATTGAGGGACATCATTTTATGTTGATTAAACAAAGAGATGAGCGCATATTTTCTTGATGTACAAATTGATTCTGTTAGGCAGCAGTGGTATCGTACAAGGATGTTTTAAGATTATTGTGATTAAGTAGCTCCTATTTGGAAAATATAATTGGCACACTTACATCTGTTTAGTCAACCTGCAACTGAATGTCTGCCTATTTAGAGTTGTCGAGATTTCTGCTGAAACTGCTAAATAATTTAAGATCAATTAATCTGTCAATTTTGTTAAATTAATCAGGAGTTTATTGTATATGATGGCAGACCATTTTTGAAGTATGACTAGTACAGGTTTTCAGAGCCTACCATCGCATCGACACATTTCTTTTTTATTGCCTGACCAACAGTCCAACCCAATGGTATTCAATTTACAATGATACAAGAGAAAGGTTGCAAGTCCTCACATTTCAGAACCCAGACTCAGTGAATATTTGTCATTTATGCATGATAAATGACCTCAGTGATTACTTGATTAACAGAATTGTTGATTCATTTTATGTGAATCGACTAATTGATTCATTGGCTAATTGTTTAACTGCTAATTGGAATTGTGTACGTGCCTCATGCAGTATACACATGTATCCTGTCTGCTGACAATTGTCTGTAGAGCTAACGTTACCATTAATATGCACATGTATTGGGGATGATGCCACAGCAGTAGCTCAGCATGGCGACAAAACAGATACATAAATCACAGTCTGCAGGAGTTGTCCATTTTGCTACCTGTTATCCATGTTGATGAGAAACGAGTGTTTATTCCAGAATAACCAACTGCTGTGTTTTATCTATGCGTGTGTTCTACCTGTTTTTAGACTGGCTGGATGATGTGGAACTGGCTGGTGTCCGCTCTGGCAGTGGGAGCCTCAGTGGTTCTGTATGACGGTTCACCACTAATGCCCACGCCCAATGTACTGTGGAACCTGACAGACCAGCTGGGGTAAGTTAGCCACACACACACACACACACACACACACACAAATCAAAATGGCCCTTTGGAAATCTTCCTTTTGTTATGGAGGGTTTTGTCACAATTTCTTTTAATATTTAGATAAGGTTTTTCTATTACCCATTTTCTACCAAAATTAGCATGTATATATTTATTTGTTAAATGTGGAAAAACACGCTAAAGTTTGATGATATACTTTCTGTTTTTTTCTGGTCTGTCACATTTGACATCACAACGTGCTGGAAAACAGGGTTATTAAACACTAAAAAGCAGCATGGAGGCCAGTGGAAATGTTACAGGGGTTACTTCTTTTGGATATTTGTTACCTATTCATTCTCTCTTTCAAACTTGCTGCCAATATTTTGGAACGATGTTCAAGCGGACAACATTTTTGGCTGAAATGACAAAGAGTCGCAAAAGTTACCGACTAGTGGCATAGCATCGCGCTGGAAAAGTGGCTAAATTAGCATTTCCACCCAGGTGTCATGTTTCCATCACTGCCGAAACCGAGCTGGAGCTGAAAACTACCCGGGACTACTACAGAGTCATTGCCCTCTTTCCCCCTAAAGACAAAAACCAGATGTTAGTGGGTGTTAGTGGGTTTTTGGGCCAGTGGGAAAGGGGCTTATGAAACATCGGGAAAACATATAAACACAATTTCTCCACAGATTTTAACCAATGCCTTCTGTAGCCTCAATTGAGTGGGCAGCCCTACCCACGTTGCATTTTCAACACAAATGATGCAACTGACAACAACCATTACATTTCATTTTAATACATCTATTTTGGGGGGGAAATAGCAGAGCAAGAAGGATTTGGATATACAGACAGAGTGAGGAAGAGAGCACAAGCAAAGGGTAAGGTTTTCCTTAGAGAGTTTGTTTTCAACCTCAGAATTGATAATGTGTTTGCCTAATTGACAACTTGCACACACACAAGAGCAGACCCATGAATAAAGATTTCTGACGGTTATAATGTGCATCAAGAACGGAGACCCCCAGCAACTGATCATACAGTTAACAATAATTTATTAATCCTTATCTAAATGAGAAGATATAATTAAAAAAATATAATTTTTGAAGTTTTTTTTTAAAGTTTCACAAAACTTTAAAAGAAATCACTCTCAAAGTTCAAACATACAAAAGACACACCAAACATTCTTATTGATTACCACAGATGAGTTGCCCCACTGTTATTTTGAAAGTCCACTGATGTGTTGTACTCAGCTGAGCAGTTAGATTTAGGTTATTGAGATTGACAGAGTTGTTGTGAATTCCGATGAACCCAAAACCCAGGTCAAACTGCAAGCCAGCAAAGACAGCTGAAACCTAAAGTTTACCATCTAGTCCAGTGACTGTTGATACTATAAGATGACACAATGTGGACATCACATATTAAGAGAAGGGATTACATGTTGTCTGATTCCATCTTTGAAAAACATTTTCCCTTTTCCTGAGCAACTCTATATTTGCATTAGAAATGTATTTTGAGGTTACACAATTACAGGGATAACAATGGGTTTGATCAATGTTGAGAACAGATTTGGAGGAGAGTTGAGTCCCTTGATACTATGATTAGACACTATGATTAGATAACCCATAACTCCTTTTCATCATTCCAGATACCCTCTTCCCCCCCCACCACCATCACCACTATCCCCACCATTAACAGCAGGGGCTAAACCCAGTATTGATTTTCTATTGTCTTTTGAAGACAGCAAGAAAAAAGAGGAAATGGTCAAAGACAATAGTGTGTGAGTGGATGTGTGCTGGCAAGCAATTAATTGGTTCAAATATTATGTGTTCCATTGTTTACTTCTGTCTACGTCTGAAAACAGTAAATAGTGAGTGTGTGAGCTTGGTTATTATTTAGTTTCTATTAAGCCCTAACCCGTCAATAATTTTGTTCAATTCAGGGTATAATTCTAGACCAAAATTTCACTCAAAATATATACCTAACCTTTTTCCTGCACACACATTCCGTTACCAAAAAGAAGACAACTCTGACTAAGGTCCGACGGAGCACACTGCAAATTTTAAGGAGTGGCACAATTGCATACAAAGTCAATGGAAATATCAATAGTGGGTGCTATCTAGGGATGCAGCGGTTAACTGATTTACTGTTAACCTCACTTTAAAACGTCATGGTTAATGCTTCAAGCATTGACCGTAGCCAATGTCCAATTCAGTATTCAAATGGTTCGGTGTTCTGTCATCCAAATCCACACTGACTCCCATCTTTCATAAACATCTCTTGCCGTGTCAGCTTTCAGTCAGCAGCAGTAGAGAAGCTCACAGACAGACCGGGAACCTTGATCAATCTAAAACGGTCTCTATGTGGATTGGCAACATGCTTGGTTGTAGCAAATAGAACGTTTGACCGTAATTCAGAAGGGAAATGACATGGGAGTGATGGGACCATCAAGGAGAGTGAGAGTGCTACAGCGCCCGGAGCTGGGAATTCAGTGCTGCAGGGATTGGCTTCAGCAAGGAAGGGTGTAATGGGGAGAAAAATGTGACACATTTGGGATAGTAGTGGGAATTCAAATCCAATCGATGCCCAACCCTAATTAGAATCTTATAATGATGATTGGTACCCTGGTAAAATAACTGGTAGAGTAGGGACTGTGCCCACTTCTAATGCTGTATGGTTGGTTAACCACAACGTTTGGTTGGTAGTAGCTTTTTATGCCATAGATGTTTTAGTCTTTTAAGCTCAGTGCTTGTTTGCCCGAAAATTATTTAAATGAAAAAATAGAGTGAACAAGGTTAGAATACTATTGTAGTTCTCATTGCTTTATTACTGATTGAGAATCTGCTAACTAATTTGAGCCACTGTAGATGTTATTCAGGTACAATCTTATTACATATTAATTTTAAATGAAGTATCTTTAAAACAGAGCCTTAACCCTTTAGGAAGAAAAAATGTCGCAACATGTATTATAGTAAGGTGTCATACTGTTTTTACCAGTAACATTGATGTCATGTTCACTTTATTGTATGCTGCCTAGTGTCTAAATTCTCTGACAACTTCCCCTGCCTGTGCCATGTAGGAAACGGAGATTTATTGAGACAGCATTCCTGGATAAAGCATGTAAAAGGTTACAACATTTATACTTGTGACAGGTTTTATGTATGAATGGGACTTTGGAAGTCTCTCTGTTTTCTCTGAGGATCTTCTTGTCTTGTCCATCTTTTGACCATTATGTGTTGAGCTGAGATGTCAGAAAAGATCCCTCCTATATACTTTTGCACCAACTATAGAAAGGTTGTATTTTGTGAAAGCAAAAATCTCAAAGGTGCACTTTACCAGATTGCATCTTGCCAGCTAAGTTACAGTTTTAGACACATGGGCATAATTATTTGAAATATCCTCTTGTCTTCTATTTTCTAAATGTTATAAACTGGAGATGTAATTCTTGATCAAATCTTTAAAAACAGATAATTTACTCACAGACTGAACAATGACCATGCTTGTTTAAAGTACTACGTGCAGCATTATGAATTACTGTAAAAACAAAAACAAAAAATATAGCCGCAAGCGGCTATTCGCGGGTTCAAACCTTTTTTTCTCAATAGCAACTTCACCTAAACCGTACATGGTGGCTGTGTGCCATTTTCAGGACTGGTCCAAAACTCCGCAAAGACCTCAGGTGCAAAAATTGACCTACTTCTACCACTAGGTGGCGCTGTAGCAGTAAAAAATACCGCGTTTGGCCCTATAACTCCCAAACCGGATCGGAAATTTAAAAACCATATATCCATGCGTTCCCTGGATCCAACTGGATCTCGTGATATAGGCCAAGCCCATTTCCGCCTAGACTTTTTTTCGTGAAAAATTCGCGATTTATTGAAAACAAACTTTTTCAAACTCCTCCTAGACTGTGTGATTAATCTGCACAAAACTTGGCATGTAGCATCTGACTGACCTGACAAAAAGTTGTAAAAAGATTTTTTTATAGAATAAAAACTGCGCATATTATGCGCAAACAAATTTGTGTAGCTAAGTATGAAATCACCAACTCTGCCATGTCTTGGCCAAAGTAAATGAGAATATTAGAATATTCCTTGTTATGAGCCTCTGAGGTGCTAAAACAAATTTCACGAAAATCTGGTGGGTACCATCGAGGCCCACTCCTGAGGCGGTCCTTACAGTGGGGTACTGATTGGTTCAAGTGGGCGCGGCCTATGGGCCTACGTTTGGATTAACCACTTAAACTAAAATTAAATACTTGAAATTAACAAGGTAGATGTACAATGGGTCGCTGACCTGATTTACCAAATATTACACATGTGGACCACTAGGTGGCGCTACAATGATGTCAAACGTGTTTTTGCCTATAACTCCCACACTATACATCACACATTAAAAATCGTTATATCTACGTGTTCACTGGATCAAGTTGAGTCACCTAATATAGGCCATGCCCATTTCTGCTTACATCTTATTTTGCAATATTGCGCTAAGCGCAAAACCTACTTTTTCAAACTGGTCCTAGGCCGTGCGACAGATCTGCACGAAACCTGGTTTGTAGCATCTCCAGATGACCCTGACAAAAATTTGTATAAAGAATTTTGCTACGTTAACATATGCACATTTGACAACCAAACAAATTTTCAGTACGAAGCTACCAAACATATATCATACCATATCTTGGTTAAATTAAATGTCATCAGCAAAAGACTTGAAAGCAATGTCGAACGGCACTTCTGATTCATAACTTTGTAACTTAATAAAATAACTAGTAGAAACATACTGTCTTTTGCAGCTAAAAGCTAACAGTGGCCCCGTTCTGTTGATGTCTTTGTTGTCTTCCTATCCCTTACAGAAGGTTTTGTATCCAGGCTAGAAGCCCAGAGTTTTTCAGGGGCATTTGGCTATTAGTCCGTACTGTTACATGCGCCTCTCCATATTTC
>NC_045737.1:19423360-19425159 GCF_008692095.1 Etheostoma spectabile | reverse complement strand
CATTTGCCCCCCCCCCCCCACCATTTCGCTTTGGGTTCCACTTTTGTGCGCTCCCCGGGTCGTTGGGGCCAACTTGCGTGGGGAGGCATGGACCCCGTTGTAACTGCTTGCAGTTGTAGTTGATTGTGTGCCACCGGGTTAGATTGAAGCACAATAAAGGAGAATGCTTTATAGAACCGAATAGAAAGAGCTTCACAATGCTAGAAAGAGTGAAGTGCTGATGGAAAAATCATTTTGAATATGTCTGTCTTTTTTCTGTAATGTATGAGAGATAACAATTGCATTCCAGGCAGGGGGGCTCAGGATCAGCATCCTTTTTGTGAGAGAAACAGGGTTCATACGAAATTAATCCAACAGTGGTTGAAACTATTTTAGTGGTAGCCCCCTAATACAGAAGAAGAGAGCGATGGTCCATTTTTATACAACCATTTTTCCTGGGGTGGAGGATAAGTGTGAGAGTAATGCACTGACAAGTGGGACGTCAATTGCTACATCATGACACGCATAGAGACACATTAACGTTATAGCTGCTTGGAGGGTCTCTTGTGTCTGATTAGCTTCGGGTGTCTCTTATTGGTTCAGTAGCTTCCAGCAACACGTCTCCCTTGAAACAGACACACATGGACAGTCACACATGCAGACGCACACTCGCGCAAACAGAGAGTCACAGCTACTCCTCCACCCTCCATTCTAAACGCCCAATTAGCAGCCACACCTGGCCACCTGCCTCCAATCAGAATAGGCCGACCCTCTCCATTGGGGCCAGCATGAACAAATCCAGATGTGAATTGGGGGGGGGGGGGGGGGGGGGGGTCGGTCAGAGATATGTATAGTATGGAGAGATTGTGTTGTGTGTGTGGTGTGTGTGGTGTGTGGTGTGTGTGTGTGTGTGTGTGTGGTGTGGGTGTGTGTGTGTGAGAAACAGATGATAAAATCTTGTCTTTTTGTTTGAGTTTCTGGGTGTCATGTACAAATCTGTTGTGCTGTAAGCGAATGTGGAGAACAGTTATAGACCCTATCTACACAGGCGTACAACATATACACATGTATATATGCACACTCTTATTAGTATTACAGTAATTAAAGGTGTCATATTGTATAGAAAAAAAAAGGAACTTAATTTAAAAATTGGAAGCTAACAGTACCATTTTAGAAATGGAAAGCATAACCTTGAGAATTAGAACTCAAGGCTAGAGGTACAGTATATAAATAGACTAGGGCAGATGTATGAATTAGAGGTCTAGAGGTACAGGATTGAAAAATGAATATACTAAAAGGTTGGTCATTTCATTGACTAAGGTATTCATTCATTCATTTCATTGTTTTTCTTTTTGTTAGAAGCATTCTTAGTATTTTTTTTGTATTTGATCTCTTTTTTTCTACTAAAACAAACATATTTTATGATAAGAACGCAAATAACTATGCAATAGACACCATTGGAAATTAACTTGTACACTTTTGCAATAGAGTATAGAAAATATAAAAATCTGATTTGATATAGACAAAATAAGATAAGTAAAGCAACATTTAAATATTTAGTAATATTCTCTATAAAAAATGTGAACCCTAACAGATTAAAGGGTAGAGGATATGATGATGACACTGTAAGATGATAGAAATATGTTAACTGTAAAGATTTTGACTCCACCCTCAAAGAATCAGAATCGAGTATCAATGAGAACTGGAGTCAAAATGAAGAATCGTAATTGGAATCAGAATTGTTAAAATTCAATTGATGCCCAACCGTAATTCGGATCTGATAATGATGATTGGTACCCTGGTAAAATAACTGGTAGAGT
>NC_045737.1:19423083-19423350 GCF_008692095.1 Etheostoma spectabile | reverse complement strand
TGCCCACTTCTAATGCTGTATGGTTGGTTAACCACAACCAGTGAGGGGAATAACAGCATTATAAAATAACGGTGTTACTAATGACGTTACTTTTTTCAGTAACGAGTAATCTAATTGATTACTCTTCCCATCTTATTAACGCCGTTACCGTTACTGCTGAAAAAGGTGTCGCGTTACTATAATTGAAGCTGTTTTCTTTTTTTCATCAGACCAACTAGATCTCCTAGCCAAGAGGCAAATACTTCTTTTCTTCCTTGGTTAGTGGGC
>NC_045737.1:19422597-19423073 GCF_008692095.1 Etheostoma spectabile | reverse complement strand
GACAAGCGCATAAATGCTAACGATTAGCTGAGGTTGAGTAAAATTTCATTTCATAAGCCAATCAGAGGTAGAGTTGGGCGGGTGTTCATAAGCACGCTTAGTCGGACACATAACGAACAACACAAGCGAGTCAGTCAACAAGAGACAGGTATGGTGTTTTGAAATCAAGAAGAGGGGGACCTTTTCCTGCTAAAGATTTTCCACCATGGTCAGAAAACATAAATACTATGACTCTAGAGTGGCTACTTACTCTGAAGCTAATGGCTGTCACTCTTTTACTTCTCCCTCGCTCTATCACCTACACACACACACGCACGCCGGCTCGACGCACACACCAGCGCAAAAGTATAAACATCAGGCCACTAACGTTATTTGCACTACAATGACTGTATATATTTGTTGTTTATTTTAGCTATAGTGCTTAACAAGTATTATTTAATTTTGCCAAGTTGTGGGCTGTTGAGGGGCAATAAATA
>NC_045737.1:19422486-19422587 GCF_008692095.1 Etheostoma spectabile | reverse complement strand
CAAAACATCTATGTTGTTATTTGTATGTATAGTCTCACTTTGTCCCACAGCAACATTAAAATAGTATGGATGTGTGTGTACATTGTTTCTGTTAATAATGT
>NC_045737.1:19421956-19422476 GCF_008692095.1 Etheostoma spectabile | reverse complement strand
GTCTCCATTTCATTACAATATTCAGATTTATCATAAATAATTGAACATGCACATGTATCTTATGTTCCGTTAAAGAGCGGTGGAGGTGGGGTCACATTTGAGCATTTAAAATTTGACTTGAAAGTAACGCAATAGTTACTTTCTGAAGTAACTAGTTACTATTATAATTTGAAACTGAGTATAAAGTTACTTTTTGGAAGAAGTAACTAGTAACTAATCACTTTTGAACACTGATCACAACATTGTTTGGTTGGTAGTAGCTTTTTTATGCCATAAACGTTTTAGTTTTTTAAGCTCAGTGCTTGTTTGCCCAAAAATTATTTAAATGAAAAAAATAGAGTAATAATAACATAACAAGGTTAGAATACTATTGTAGTTATCTTTGTTTTATTACCAATTGAGAATCTGCTAACTAATGTGAGCCACTGTAGATGTTATTCAGGTACAATCTTCAATTCAATTTTATTTATATTGCCCAAAATCACAACAACATTGCGCTTTTCATAAAAGAGCAGGTCTA
>NC_045737.1:19414750-19421946 GCF_008692095.1 Etheostoma spectabile | reverse complement strand
TGTGATGTTATTTACAGAAACCCAACAGTTCCCCACCAAGAGCAAGCACTAGGCGACGGAGGCAAGGAAAAACTTCCTTTTAAGAGGCAGAAACCTTGAGCAGAACCATGGGTGGGCGGTCATCTGCCTCGACTGGTTGGGGGTGAGAGAAAAAGACAGAGAGAGAGAGAGAGAGAGAGAGAGACACAGACAGAAAAACAGACAGACAGACAGACAGAGACATGGAGGATTGTAACATTTTTTAAATAAAACAGAGCCCAAACCCATAGGAAAAAAAAGGGTCACAAAATGTATTATAATAAGGTGTCATACTGTTTTTACCAGTAACATTGATGTCATGGTCACTTTATTGCATGCACCCTAATCTCTAAATTCTCTGACATCTTCCCCTGCCTGTGGTATGTAGGAAAGGGAGATTTATTGAGACAGCATTCCTGGATAAAGCATGCAAAAGGTTACAACATTTATACTTGTTTATGCCATACTGTTTAGTGTCCATCCCTTTTAATATTTCTTGGTGTATGAGGCCAATATTGCAATTCAAATAAGCGGGATAGTTTCCAGGTACAATTTTAAGATTTTTGTATCAATTTGATAAAGTACCATGGTTTGTCACATATCATATGTGCAGGGTTATCCAAAAACTGACATTGAAACCTAACTCAGTCTCCATAAACAATTTCTTAAAAGGATTAATCAGATAAGATTGTGATGTAAAATGACCTTTGACACTGAAAAGAGGTGAGGCATGCAGAGGCAGCATGACAAATGGTGTGTGTATGTGTGCACATTAGGCTAGTGTGTGCATTATTCACAACATCAACCCTTCATCAACCCTTTTAAAATATTCCTTCTTTGGACCTTTCACCACATCTAACCCCCCTCATCCTATCAACCACTACTTGATTCCAACATCTGAGAGCAAATCACGTCTTTCACTTCAAACCAATTCCTGGTTATTGACCAATCAAGCATCCAACAGTTGTTTTGTGTCCTAGAGACAGATTCATTTTGATCTTTTTTTGATTGACAGACATGGTTACTGTGATAGGAGACATTTTGATTGATTCGATGTCAGCAAAAATAACTTGAAAAGACGTGAAGACAGACTGAGACACAAACACATCCATTCACAAAGGCAGACTTTAAAAGGCTCTTTGTTTCAGAATTAAGACTGCAGGGAAACATAGAAGTGACATTTTGTCACTTTCTTGCTTTCCACATGTTGTCCAACTGTTGTCAGCTGTCAAGATGACTTCCATGCACACAGACGAAAGCCACTTCCCAACATCATTTCATTTCAGGGTTGTGTGCAAACATCCTTTCAATACATTCTCCTCTGAACTATTTTCCTTGTGGAACATTTACAAAGAGAACATTATGCTATGCTTGACTGACCATTTTTGTGTTTGACTCTTTTTTGTGTGTGTTCAGTTGAAAGCAAAGTCAATTTCCAATCAGTTGTTTTTCTTCATTTTTCTTATCTATCCATAAAGGGTTGACTAAGCATACAAGCTCTGTTTTAGCATCACCTTGCTTTCCATTTACACAGTGGCACACTCTCTTCTCCTGGGAGCTTCTTAGTACAACCGAGCTACTGAGCAGCTCCACTGGAGCAGATGGGATTAAGGGCAAAGGCTGTTCAGTAACTGTTGCCCTTTTATATTTTTACATTCAGCACACAGACATTAAAATTACACCTTGTCATGCATAGATCCAGCGCCACAAATGGAGTCAGTTCAGGCTGAGTATTAAAGTAGCGCTTTCATCAGGTCATTCATTCATGCTTCACCATCAGTGCTCATTCAGGAGCTGAATAGTAACATCAACTCATATGTATACATCTGTAAGGACTATGGCTGCACTATTATGAGCAATTTTATTGAAATCGGAACATGGACTTGTGCAATATCCAAATTTCAATTTGTTAAAGGCAAAATATGTGTCAAACTGTCAAAGTACCGTGGTGTTTTTTGGTACAGATCCTCTCAAAAATCACACTATAATCATTTACATTTTTTTATTTTAATATTTTTCAATGAAAATGAGAATAATGATACAAAAAGTATAATTCCCTCCAATATTGTGAATCATATCACAATCATGTAGCCCTAATAAGCACTTTAAAACATCCCTTCTCACTATTACTCTTTTAATACAGACTAATTGTTGTTCCAGCTAATTCTACAACTCAAACTCCTCCAAATGTAGGGTTGGGTATTGGTTGGGTTTTATCCAATAGCGGTACCTACTCTGTAATTTTTAAACGGTTCTGGTGCTTAAACGGTTCTTGAACTGGTACTTTAAAAAATAAAACCGCACACACTTTTTGAACATTTTGTCTTCACATATTATGACTTTTACTTTAAGCAGGGGAATATCTAGAACGGAGCAGACATATTTAACACACAGAGTAGGCTATAGCCTCCTGTAACGGAGTGTTGGAACTTTGTTAAAAGATTTTGCACATGTCATACACGCTGCTGAATGCCAGATGTTTCATTAAAGTCAAAGTTTAACCTCACTTGCATGATATTGCTTTAAGGCATTTGTTGCATGTCGCAGAGTCTGCATGCATGTAAATACAATCCTTGGAGTGTTTTGCCTTCTGCACCTTCATTAATCCTCTCGCTATCAGTTCAACAAGTGTGCCAAGTAGCGGCACTGACGTCATGCAAGTTGATGCTGGAACACCAGGGGACGGTAAAAAAAGTCAGGCACCGAAATTTGTGTTCTTTTTCGGTCTCGTTACTACCGTTTACGTCAGAATCGGTTCCGTATTGGCACTGCGTTTTGGTGAATTTGGCCCCAGAGAACAAATCCCCCCTTAATAAATATACATTTAGATCAGATCTTAAGATGACAATACAAAAAAAGGTTGATCCCATTTGGATAGGGTTGGTTGAGGACACACCAGGGAGAGCTCTTAAATTGTCGAATATTAGATACGTTGATGGCAGAAACGGAGGTGAGCTCACACCGTCTCAGGCATGTTTAGAAATGATTGTGCAAAATATCATAATGAATAATGTTATGTCAAGCAATACATACTATTCAGAATTTGGTAGTGGTATTTGCATCTCTACAGTAGCACACTAAAAGGGTATTTTGACACATATTTTGCCTTTATCAAATATTGCGCATGTGATTTGGATATCGCAATAGTCCATATTAGGATTTTGATTTTTTTTTTACCAAATCTTAACGGTATGAGCATCTACTGTGGTGTGACATTGTTGCCGCCAAATGGACACTTTTAAATTTTATCTCTTTATTTGCCCACATTTTGTTGTTGACAGGTGGGAAATGCATTTTGTTGTGCTTATGTAGCAAACAATATACTATATTTATTACCATCCTGATGAAGACAAGCCAGTTAAAAACATTTCGGAAATAAATCATGGTGTGTTGGAGGAGAGCTGTGTTCCTTGTTTAACTTTGATGATAAAGGATCATGATGTCTCACAGTTCATCACCTGTCTGTCCATACAATTATTTGTCCAACTCTTTGGTCTTGAGTAGGATATCTCAGAAATGACCAGCCAGATTGTCATGAAATTTGGCACCAATATTCAAACCATGCCAGAGGATGATTCATAATGTTTGCTAATTTGGTTCTGTTGTTAAAAGTTTGTGTTTTCACAATGCAGACTACAGTACTTGTATGTAGGAGGGCTTTTGCAATGGCTGTCATTGTCAAAATAATGGACGTCTTTTTGTGAAAGTGAATAATTTTTTTTTCATGTAGAAAAAAGAATGCTTCTCTGATCCTTATTATACATATTGGTATACTAAAATAAAACTGAATTTCTGTCTTTTACTTCTTGTTCCTGTCTATCTTTTCTCTTCTTCAGCATTACTATCTTTGGGACCGGGGCCAAGTGGCTGTCTGTGCTGCAGGAGAGGAACCTGAAACCTGGTGAGTTGTGGTCCAAGACACAAAGTTGTACAGAGGTTGACTTCCATGAACATGCACACAGACATCCGGGGACACACATGGACGCACACAGATAACAAGCAGAAACCCAGAGAAAAATGCATTCACCACACACACAAAACACCTCTAATCTACTCTATGAAAATGGAACCTGGAATAATAGTAGCAGATGGACAAAATGATCCTCATAATATTGATGCTGTTTGACTCTAAATGTTCTTTATGCCATTTACTGCATAAATCCACAGTTTGCCCTGTGTTCTGGTGTTTGACACTTACATAGAATGAATACCAGGGATATTGTGATAGTTCATATGAGTCATGGATAGGCCCAACAAATTGCTTTTAGTGTCACAGCTCTCCAGAGAGAGAACCAGGTCTCTACACATAATCAGAGTGCTTATTAGTCTTCCTAGTTACCTTCATACATGCTGTTCTGTCTTTGCCATTTCTGTGACAAAAAAGAAAAGAAAAGCATGCTAAAATTATTGCTGCTTTGCTGTGCTCTTTTGCAAAGTTACGTACTATATTGTAATAGGCTCCACTCCTCAATGTAAATCATAGACTGGTAAAATGGCATCTGTAATGTCAACCATTGGTTTGTGGACTCATGTTTTAAAGCTTGGAGTTTGGTGATATAGGCGTCGACATCTTGGTTTTTCAAAAGGATGTTGCGATTTTTATCGAGATGGTGGAGCTGGGGAGGATGACGGGGCCAAGCCAGTGTTGTTTATTGTTGCAACGGACGCTGTGCTAAGCTAAATACTAAAGGGGGAACGTTTTTCAACCCTTATGAAGCAAGTCATCCAGCAGAGATTTACTGGTACTGCCGCATTCATCTGCATGTACAGCAGTAAAAAAAATCCAAAAAAACAAGTTCACGGCTATTAAATGTACACGGTCGGCGTGTAGCCCCACCCCTAAAGCATCCCCTGCTACAATTTTGGAAAAATAGGGCCACAATTTACAAAATGAGCATCAAGCTGTATTGAAGAAGACTTGAAAGTAGTGAGTGAGGCCATAAACTCACTATGAAAAAGTTTATTGAGGTAATAAATCAAGTCAGAAGTAGGGTCATTTCCCCACAGATTTCTATAGAAACTGACTTTTTGGAGCCAGAGGAGTCACCCCCTACTGGAAATTAGATAAAATGCAGGTTTAACACTTTCGCATTGGCTTCACTTTTCAGGCCCGGAAGCTTTGTCTGTGGTGTAATTTCAATCCATCATGCAGTGCTTATTCTGATGATATTTCAACTTTTATACCTGGTCCAACTAATGGCAGTGCAGTTCTTTTTGTGGGTAAAAGACAAAGGAATACCAGTTAAACTTGTTTAACATAATTATTTATCAAAGTTTTTGCTCTTTTGTTTTTTCTTCTGCATCCCCTCATCTAAACTTTCATATGTCCTCCTGTTCTCCTCGTCTTCATGTAAATTACCAGTTAGAACTAATGCAGAGGGCTTAGCTGTTTCCTACATGTCCTTACCTTTGTTACTTTCTACTTTCACTGTCTTTCCCATTTCTTCTCTCCTGAAATAAATTAGCACTTATAACTGATGTTTATTGGATAAACAGTTGCTGTGTGTCTCAGTTCCCAGTGTGCTGTTATAATTACCATTCATCTTTATTCATGGTGCCTGCTTTGTGTGTCTGTCTGCAACTTACTGTCTGCAACTTACTATAAATTAGCTACACACATTCGCAAGATTTTGGCCAAAAAAGGAAGGTATGAAAAAAATGTCTGTCTGTCTGTCTCTTTCTTCTTCATCCTCTGTAATCAGCCAGCTACTTGATCAATTTGGCATTGTGTGTTTGGATGCTTATAAGAGAAAGAGGGCATGGCAGAGGTGTGTGTGTGTGTGTGTGTGTGTGTGTGTGTGTGTGTGTGTGTGTGTGTGTGTGTGTGTGTGTGTGTGTGTGTGTGTGTGTGTGTGTGTGTGTGTGTGTGTGTGTGTGTGTGTGTGTGTGTGTGTGTGTGTGTGTGTGTGCGCACATGCCTCCAGTTGGCTGAGAAGGGTAGGGGGAGCTTCTTCACTGGATGCCCCAGCGGAGGGGCCCTTTTCCCTGGGCTGACATTTGGACCGGACACCTGGAGGCATGGTGGGGGGTAGCAGGAGTTCCCAGTGTATGTGTGTGTGTGTGTGTGCCAGAGTGTGTGCACGCATGCATGTACCTTGGGGACGAAGGCAGTAGGTGTGTATGGTTGTGGCAGTATATGCAAGCTTGTATGCTTTTTCACATCAGGGTGGCAAAATGAATTAACAACACATGTAGGGGTTTACAGAGCCACAGCTGTGCAAGTTTGTGTTGAAATTGCGTGCATGGATTCTTAATAAGTCAAAAAATTACCAAGCATTTGATGCCAATTGTTTATAGTGGTTAATTTTCTGTAGTTGATGCTAAGGGACATTTTGGTTGGTACTTTAAATTTGAAAAAGGTTTTGATATACTGAATATCATATACGTAAGCAAGCTTTATCCTTGATTACTTCTTTTATCTCTTTTATCTCCCCCAGCGGAAACGCACAACCTCCAGTCTCTCCATACCATCTTGTCTACAGGATCTCCTCTCAAACCTTTGAGCTACGACTACGTCTACCGCTGCATCAAGAGCAACGTGCTGCTGGGCTCCATCTCAGGTAAAACTCACTGAAACAGACTCTGTCCGGTCACGTTTTGTCATTTTTCTTTTTACTTTATTTCCATCCTAAGGTACAAATAGCAGCAGCTTTTCTAAGTGTTGTTGGTGTGTACTACGTTACCACTGGCAGCTACGAAATAAAGAAACGAAGTATCTGCGATGCAAAAGGACCAACACGAACAAAGAAAATTTCAACAAAATAAATTGTATTGAACTGTACATTTTCCTCACCACCCAGAGTGCTACCACACACAGACACACATCCCCTCTCAGCCCATTGTTGTGTTGACAGGGCAATAAAATGCTTTCTATCTCACCATGAGTCCTGAAACATTTACCATTTAGCGCTGCCTGGGTGACAGACGTATTACGGACAGACACACAGAAATACAGATTAAGTAGCAGCTTGTAGCATCACACATGCACACTCTTGTGCATTAGGGGTGCACGATTATGGCCAAAATGATAATCACGATTACTTTGATCAATATTGTGATCTTGATTTATTATCAAGATTATTTGTTGATTTTAACCAAAACTAATTTTATTTTCACATAGGCTATTTATAACGGCTTTCACATCCATTTATTGCTACATTCTTCTTATGTTGAAGTTG
>NC_045737.1:19414463-19414740 GCF_008692095.1 Etheostoma spectabile | reverse complement strand
AGACATACAGCTGCAACACATGTAAATATAAAAATTAGCTATCTGAAATAAATAGCGTAGGATTTTTTTTTTTCATGTAGTGGATCTCTGAGAAAGCTCCTTCAATTGTTTTCCACAATAACTGATTTAAAGAGCTAGGGAGAGAGAGGGATTGCGATGGACGCTACTCACAGAGAGACGGCTCATTATGAATGGGTCCAGCACGGGTTGAATGGCGGGTCAGTGGAGTTATACACGTTGTGTGTATGAAATGTCTGTATCGTCACTGCGCTGCATT
>NC_045737.1:19413999-19414453 GCF_008692095.1 Etheostoma spectabile | reverse complement strand
ATGATATTCTGGCCATGAGTCACATCTCTGGCCCAGGTCCAGCAACTCCATCTCACATGCTGTTAATCTACCAACTGAAGTTAGTTGCATTCAAAAACTTCTGTGTTTTTCGCTGTGGCGGCCGCAATAGCAGAGTTACCAGCGGAAACACTGGTACAAATACAGGTTTGTTAATAACAATTAAAAGTGTAGATAAATGTCAGAAGTGTGGACCACCACCGCTGCGTGGCGGGGCTACGTGGCGGGGCTATGTGGAGAGTAAGAGGAAAGAGAGTAAGAGGAGAGATCCAACACATGCACGGCTTTACAGAAGAAATGTTTAATTTAACGCAAAATTAAACCATCTCGATATAAACAACATTGCAGCGGATGCGAGGGCATTAAGTTTACCGGTGCGACCTAGAGGTAAAATATTACTCGTGCCCTAGAGCCCTGTGAGCTAACAGACGCTAAC
>NC_045737.1:19413586-19413989 GCF_008692095.1 Etheostoma spectabile | reverse complement strand
TAGCACTGGTCACTGCTGTTGTCTGGAAAACACAGACGGGACAAAATGTTGCGTTTACTAATAAACTGGTAAACCTTGAGACCGACGTATAAACGACTGCTATCTGTTAAATTTTCCTCACGTTACTCTGTCCTCTGTGACTGTCTACACCCAGGTTAGCCATTTGTGAGTAAAAGAAGGGAGCCATAAAATTATTATCTGTTATTGATTATACCTGTCTGTTGTACACATTGATCGCATTTCACAGACCAACTTCCTGGTTTAGATTTGACTGTACGTACCACTCAAATTTGGGATATTCTAAATTTTACCTTCCAATAAAGTGTTGTAGGTATTCTGGCCAACTTGATTGCTTGTTTACAATCTGTCTGATAATGTCACCACTCATTTCTACCAGACTTTG
>NC_045737.1:19411918-19413576 GCF_008692095.1 Etheostoma spectabile | reverse complement strand
GTCTTGTGTTCCTGGATCTCATCAATTACTCTGGTCAGGCCAGTGTTATCATAATTGATAGAAAGGTTGTCCAAAAACAAAAATATTGAGACTCAAGTTGTAATAAATTGTAATTATTATTGTAAAATGTGGATTTTTAAATTAAGGGACTAGATCTGTGCATGTGATCATGGATATGTGTCCCTGCGTATATTAGTTAGAACAGCAGGTCCTGCCCCATCAGTTTTCTCCTTGTCGCCAAGGGCAACAGTAGGCACCAACTCCGTTGGCTGCCAACTGACCTAACCTTAACCCCCAAGGTCAACACTCACTATGTGTGTGTTGTGTGTTGTGTGTGTGTGTGTGTGTGTTGTTGGGTTGTTCTTAGGATTTATCGGAGCATATGGGACTGACTGGTGGTCACGGGACATATGTGATAGGCCCCTTTGCCATTTTTCACCCTGTGTGTGTGTGTGTGTGTGTGTGGGGAGAGAGGAGAGAGAGAGAGACAGTGTTGTGTGTGTGTGTGTGTGTGTGTGTGTGTGTTGTGTGTGTGTGTGTGTGTGTGTGGTGTGTGTGTGTGTGTGTGTGTGTGTGTTGTGGTGTGTGTGTGTGGTGTGGTGTGTGTGATCCTGTCAGCAGGGAAATCAGACCCCCACCGCGCCTCATTGGGGGATTTTAACACTTTCATTGCTGGATTTCCTCCATCCTAATATACCTCCGTCTGACTGCCCATATGTCACTCCTCTACTCTGTTTTTATCTCTTATCTTCTCA
The DNA here is from genome assembly GCF_008692095.1 of Etheostoma spectabile. Lineage (NCBI taxonomy): Eukaryota > Metazoa > Chordata > Actinopteri > Perciformes > Percidae > Etheostoma > Etheostoma spectabile. The sequence goes on along the minus strand of NC_045737.1, from coordinate 19,412,821 downwards.
CTCAAATAATGCATTTGTGTTTGTAAAGTCTTCCCGTGACTTTCATTATGTGAATTATTGTTTTAAATTCATCTTTGAATATATAAATGCATGCGTAGATTTTTTTTGTCTTAGTTGGTGGCTTTGTGTGACCTCAAACTGTCATGCTTTGAACATACTCAACTGAGTATGTTCAAAGCACTCTCACCTACACAAATTAATTCAGACTTGCACACACGCACACAAATATGTACACACAATCTGGAAAGTTCAAAAAAGATTTTCCTTTACTGTTCAGAATAGTCAATGCTGTTAGAAACATCAGATCAGTGTGGCAAGTTACCCTCTTGTGTATACACTGTCTACACACACTAAATGGCTGATGAGGAGAGGCATCCTTAGAAAGCTGCAGTGGCTTGTGGCTTAAAATATTGTGTGTGTGTGTCTGTGTCTATGTTTGTGTGTGTGTGTGTGTCTGTGTTTGTTGTGTATGTGTGTTTGTTGTGTGTGTACCCAGCCATTAAAGTGAGTGCAATAATAAAATAATTGCGTGTCTTCCCACTATAATTGTGTGTGTTTAATCAGAAGACAAAGTTTCCACTTCCTCCTGGGAGCCAATTAAAGCTCAATAAAGAGCCTGGCAGAGAGAGAGCGACAAAGACAGTGAGCCACTGTAGAGAACAGAAAGAAAAGTAACAGAGAAGGAAGGAGTGGTAGAAGGGCAGAGAGCAGTTGAGAGGAAGCAAATAAGATGGATGGAGTCTTGTGATACAGAGACAACGAAACAGGGAGGTAGAGCTGAAACAATGGGAAGGGAGACAAATAGAACATGTCAGAAATAGCAGATGATTGGAAGGTAGAAAGAGACAAATGGATGGTGTAGCGTGCATGTGCGTGCGTGTGTGTGCGTGCGTGCGTGCGTGC